>NW_014577785.1:56963-63760 GCF_000485595.1 Priapulus caudatus | reverse complement strand
CCGACGGGCCGGCGTAAATTTCGAACACTGTTCCTGATACCATCCCTGTGCCTTCCACTGTTTTGGCGTGTATGTGAACACATTTGGGACTAACAGGGTTTACTAGAATCCCACCACTCCACCACAGAGTCACCACAGTAGACGTGAGATGAGCGCTGTCACTCCGCGGCACTTGTTTACTGTTGGGATGGGATGGGATGGGATGGCATGCGATGGGATGCGATGGGATGGCATAGCATGGCATGGGATAGGATGGGATGGGATGTGGTGCGATGGGATGGGATGGCATGGCATGGCATGGCATGGCCTGGGATGCGATGAGATGACATGCGATGGGATTGGCTGGGATGGGATGCAGTGCGATGGGATGGAATGCGATGGATGGATGCATGGATGGATGCATGGATAGATAGATAGTTCGATTTTTTTTGAGTATTTTCCTTTCAACCAAGCGGTCACCAACTGAGTAACGCCACTGATTTCCCCGGGCAACGCCGGGTATCCCGCTAGTAAATTATACAACATTTCAACTTGGAGAGAGAGGGAGAGACGGACGGACGGACAGACGGACGTATACGCGCGCGCGTTCGTGCGTGTGTGTGTGTGCGTACGTGCGTTCGCGCGCGTGTTTATAAGAATGTTAGTTCAGTTTCGTCGTACTTTTTTTACCCAGTTTGTGGGTTTCGTTTCGCTCGTGTAAACTCCTGTAGGATGATGCCGGACTTTTAAATGGACGTGAAAAATGTTAAAGTAAGACAATGAGAATGAAAACGTAGACGCCAAAGGAAGCCGTTCGTGCTGTTTAATTTCGTTGTGCAAATCGCAGTGAATTGCGCGTGTTCCGGAAGTAATTCTGATTCCGCATGTGAAACGATTGAACTTCCGAACTTCCTGTACAGGAGGCAACCTGTATGTACTCCTCGTGCCACAATTACTTTACCTGTATAAGTAATTAGTATTAAGTCATTAGTGTAAGTACCAAGTAACCTATGTTGTTTTTTTCGGTGAAGAAGGTGGGGCATGGTTGTAACTTTCATGAATTATTTAGCTACAGTTATCAGCGGCTGGCTTGTCGGTTGGCTTCCTTTAATTTGCATATTTACGATGATCAATATTTAGTTTCCCCGCAAATGCCTAATTGTTAGTCAGCGATACTGGCCGCAAAACATTCCTCGTTGCTTCTAATAACGTTACTGACACGCCAACTCGATGGCACGTACATACGTTACTGGGTAATCATTCAACTCAATCAATCATACTGGTTGACGATTAAACTAATCGAATTCACTGATTATACGATGTGTAAATAGTAAGCGGGGATTTTTTCTTGGTTTCTTAGCGGGGGTTACTAGCTGATGAATCTTCTTAAGCTGAGCAGTGCGCAGCCGGAAGACCCCCCGACGTTGAGTAGTTGATTAGATTTTCTAGTGACTGGTGAAGATCTATAAGTCCATGATGGGAATGCTGTCGGCTGAGTCTCTGATTAATATTCGCCATGTACGCATGGGTGGGGGCGCCACTGTTGGGTGTTCGATCGCTCGTACGTCTGTTACTCACTTTCTGTGATTTCTACCCGGAGAGAGAGAGCGAGGCAGAGCGGCGAGAATGTGTGTGTGTGTGTGTGTGTGTGCGTGCGTGCGTGCGTGCGTGCGTGTGTGTGTGTGTGTGTGTGTGTGTGTGTGTGTATATATATTGTAGTATATATATAGTCAATGGCCGCGTGTGTGCTGTAGCTGCAGGTGCGGACTGGTTCTTGCTGCCCGACACAGTGGTCCCAAGTGCTGGTAGGGATAACAACCTTCGTCCTCCGTAATAACAACACCTGTACATGTGCACAAACACAGAAGCAGCGCAATCATCCGTAGATACCCCCACGAGGAGCCAGAAGAAAGGTCAAGTTCAAAAAAACAAGTTATGAAAAATATCGTTTTTTTGCGCTACCGTATGGCACTTGTTAATCTTATTCGGTTGCACTCGGTTGTTGTGTAGAAACCAACTGTGTAGACTAAATGCGTAGACTATCTGTGTGGACTAACTTTGTAGACTTAGATAACTGAATTCGTTAGCATGGGGTTGGTAACCGGCGAATCGAAACTCATGGCTAAAAATACGCTGTTGTCAATTTGTTTGATCTCGATGTGAAATGTATATAGGAGAGCGAGTTTACCCGCAATAATCCTGCTTATATTACGTTTAGCTTATCACTGATATGAATATTAAATCAAAGCACTTATTATTTGCTCTTGATATTATAATTTAATTAAACCGCACGCGAGCAGTCATCGCAGATAAGCTATTCGACTTTAATTGGCAATTTGACTAATTTTACGTTTAGACGCGACACGAGTAGGTAACAGTTAGGAACCAGAGCGTTTGTCATGGCGCTATTTTTTGTCATGCGTTTGATTATGCGCTCGTTGTATGAGCTGTTCGTAAGACCCGTGGGTGTGTCGGGTGGGTCCTCCCTTACCTTGTTTATTTGGCACATGCCTGGATGGTCGTCGTTGTGTTTTTTGCTGTTTCTCTGTCTAGCGTGCTGTCCTTACATTGTACTTCCGTATAAAAGATATCGCTACCCAAAGGTTACCGTACACGGAGTGATCGGTAAAGACTCGCTCGCTACACGGAGGCACACACACACACAGGAGTGGATCGGCTGGTGTGTGATACGGGATAAGTGCTGCGCGTGCGTTCGTGCGTGTATGTAGCGAGTGCCTGGCCGCCTCTCTCTCTCTGTCTCCACAAGGGTAGGGTTAAGGAGCATCGATCTGTCGACATGGATTTCTGGCCGAGCGTGTCGATGTTCCGTAACGAACGCGAGACGGTCATCGATAAGTTGACCGGCGTACGGCAATCGTCGGTGAGTAATTATTGATTTCATCGATCGATTCGTGATCGATTATGAAATTGCTTCTCATATGTATTCCACATGTATGTGTTTTTAGCTCAGCTGACGATGTGAGATGCAGCTTGTAGAATCGCATGATTGTCCGTCCGTGCGTCCGTCCGTCCGTGCGTCCGTCAACAGTTGAGCACAAATCTTAACCGCTCGACGTACGGTCTTGATATGACTCGGTATGTCTAATTTGGGGGGCAAGGGTCAAAGGTCAAGTTGTGTCAATGGAGGCGGAATCTTCTTAACTTAAGGTATAGGAGGAAATACGGAATTGCGGCACAACTCTCAACGGCTCGACCTACGCTCTTAATATTCGATGTATAGTGTGATGGGGAGGAAACTCATCACCAGCGCGAAATTGGAGGTCACAGGTCAAAGGGCAGTGGGGGAAAGGTCAGATATCAGACATTTTCTGAGGACATGGTCTAACGGACCAAGTGCAAAACCTTTTTGTTTCAGCGCTGACCTACCGTTTTTATCAATTTATTAAAAGGACCATGAAGTCTACTTTCCTCTGACGTGCGAAGAGTAAGTGTCTGATAACCTTTTGACCCTCAAGAGGAGGGTTAAACCTGGATTTGTTGACTGTTAACAAAGGACTGAACTGCTTTTGCTATTAGAGCCCCCCACTACGCTCGCGCTCGACGCATATCCATGATAACATGTTAATATAGCGAAGTCATTAAAGTTACACAGCTGTATCTTTATTACTGTACTACCAGTAGGTATAGCAAAGCCTATCATAGATGTTAGATCTGTATTAGTAGTATCCTAGATATATGCTCTGAGCGCGAACGCGGTGGCAGGAGGGCGCACTTGATTCGGTTGACAGTGAGTTTATCAGAAGAATACCTGGCTACAGTACACGTCAGTTGAGCGCTGTCGCTCTGCGGCACTTGTTTGGATGAGGGCAGCTTCAGTCAGCTCTCTCATCGTACGGTCAGTCTAACGGGCAGACTGGTCCGCCGGTCATATAGCGAGTAGAGAGAACGCACGGTTTCGTTCTGTTTCGGTCCGCTCCCAGTCATTTCAACGCTAGTTCTGGTTCGGCGGTCAAAGTAGGTACAGCAAATCAACGGGTGGTTGCCGTAGCGGCACACACGCGCTGGGGGAGGGGCGGGGGGGTGGTACGCCATGTAATATCGTTAGTATAAGGAGTGAATAATAAATAGATCTGTATTATTACTCACTCCTGCAGGGTGCGAAATTAACGGGAGTCCGGAGTCAAATACTCCCCGATTTACTGTCGGACTCCCTGATTTGACATATGCAGGAGTCCGTGCACGACTCCCTGAAAATTCTGCTATACGTTCCAGAGCACGGCCTCGCGCAATTACCGTATTTTTTCAGCTAATGTCCAATGCAAATTTGGCAGACGTGCAACCGCATGAATCGTAAAAATAAGGACATGCGTTATTGTTAATATCTTTAATTTTGAACCTCAGACTGCGGACTCCCTCATATTGCTGCGGACTCCCTGTTTTTGAGGGTAGGGAGTCCGTTGGACTCCCGTGTTCAAAGGTTAATTTCTACCCCTGCTCCTGATACTGTCTTTCGTTAGCTGCTGCTCACCTTTCGTAAGAGCATGTGAACGCAATCAGCGCACATATTGCCGATATGCGAGACTCGGGCACATGTCAGGGCTTCGTGTTCCCCTGCCCACCCCCGCTCTCTTCAGTCGAGTTCGAATCAGCAAAAGGCAAGAAGCAATTTCCGTCGTCTGTCGTCTATGTGGATGTCGTGTAATTAGTAGAGGTGCTCGTCTCTCGCTGTGCTTCATCAGCGAATCACCTTACAGGCTAGGTGTTGTCTGACCACGGCCCCCGAGGCCCTTTATTAATACGTACACCTAAGGACTCCATCCCCTGACGTGCTCTTAGCGAGAACTAGACAAATGTTAACTTAACGAGATTAAATCTCAGGTCACCCGGTATTCTGTGGGACAGGGAGGACGTTGCTCCGCCGACCTTGGTCCTAGCTGCTACTGCGGCTGGACACGCTGTCGTTGAAAACACAGTGAGTCAATACGCAGATAAATGGTTAGTTATAAGCACAAGTTGTGTATGTATATCAAGAGCTCATAATATAGAAGGGTATGACGCCGTTTTAACAGCGTTTTGCATAGTTTTCAACTTGTAAATATTCTATCAATATGTGAATAAATATATTCAGACTTTACCTTGTTTTCGTCTATGATTCTCCCTTAATTATATGACACCACCAATTTACCTGAAAATCGTATGTGTTCTTCAAAAAAGTTCTTTGAATACGACACGGTTTCACACAGTTTTCCCAAATGTTCGCATGTATTAGGCGCATGTTGATATGCGGCGGCAGCACCAGGTTGTAACTACGGGACGCTGGGGGCTGTTGGGGATATTAGGTAAGCACATGCAGTAACAGCATTTTTTTCGCTTCCTTATCATCAGGAACACGATGGCAACACAGCTCAAATCAGCTGCTAGCTCGCCGTGAGCACACATTTATTTCTAGCACGCTGGAAACGCTACACGCTGAATACAATTCGGTGCCTAATATCCCCAACAGCCCCCAGCGTTCCGTCATAGACAATAGAACACTAATCCGATAATAAACTTGCGCGGAATACATGCGAACATTTGGGAAAACTGTGTGAAACCGTGTCGTATTCAAATAACTTTTTTGAAGAACACATACGATTTTCTCTCTCTCTCTCTCTCTCTCTCTCTCTCTCTCTCTCTCTCTCTCTTTCTCTCTTCTCTCTCTCTCATTTGTTTTATCAATTAGCGCATGCGTGCGTAATTAGTAGATCATTGTAAAATCAGACTGAGTCGGGAGAGCTCCTCTCGTCGTCTGCAACTATATCGAACGAAGCACCTCGCTTCCAGTCTCCTCCCGTGAGAAGGAAGCATGGCTTCTTCCACGAGTGGCCGCCCTGAAATCGACCCCCAGATCTGGTCGTCAAGCAACGTGCGGGTTGCTAACGCATGGTGCTTGGCGCCGCCGTGTCCGTGTTACGTTGCGATCTTTCATCTCCCGTAGTTCTCCCAAAGGGTTGATTGATTCGATGCACGGGGAATAAGCATCAGTCGCCGCTGTCGTATATTGATTTCTGACTAGAACGGCCCGGTAGGTCGTCGTAACGAGTGGAGTATGTTTAACCGAGAAGGGGCGAGGCGTATCGAACGAGAATTCCGAACGCTGTATAAGAATATTTCGTCTAAGAATCTGAATCTGAATGTTTTTCGTGAAACTGTCCGGCGGTATTTGCGTGAACTCTAAGAGACACACTCGCAGGTGTTAACTTACGTCTAATTATCTAGCGATCGCATCTTGTAAGTTGTAGCTTTATTCGCTTAGACTACGTTACTCGCTTAGACTAATCACCTGTGCTCTTCATGATGACGCGTCCTCTGCTATTCCGCACCCGGCAGATAGATGCGATATGATATGACTACTAGGCACTTAGGATATGACTACTAGGCACTTAAAACCTAACCCTAACCCTTAAAAAAAAAAAAATTAAATTAAAGTGCCTAGTAGTCATATCGTATCGCATCTTTCTGCCAACACCTGCTATTCCCTTCGTTAACACGCCTGGATGAATGGTGGCAATCTACGCCAAGCAATCTAACCAAACCATCCACGTTAGGCTTCAGCATTGTACGTGTTGTTCTCTCTTCACGGGCAGCTCACGGCTCGCTGTGATATTCGCACGAGATACTTTGCTTTTCATGGATTGCTTCTCCATTGTCGCACCGATGAAGGGAGATTCGCTGAGTTTTGTCTCAGCTCGAAGGCATGTCTCGGTTTCTGAAGTTGAGAAAGTACGGTGTGTGTATGTCAGTATGTGTCAGTGTGTGTGTGTGTGTGTGTGTGTGTGTGTGTGTGTGTGTGTGTGTGTGTGTGTGTGTGTGTGTGT
>NW_014577785.1:49647-54256 GCF_000485595.1 Priapulus caudatus | reverse complement strand
GCAGCAGCATCAGTAGCAGTAGCAGTGGATGAGTAGAGGCGCTGTTGTACGCAGCATCAGTACCAGCAGCAGCAGCATCAGTAGCAGTAGCAGTGGATGAGTAGAGGCGCTGTTGTACGCAGCATCAGTACCAGCAGCAGCAGCATCAGTAGCAGTAGCAGTGGATGAGTAGAGGCGCTGTTGTACGCAGCATCAGTACCAGCAGCAGCAGCATCAGTAGCAGTAGCAGTGGATGAGTAGAGGCGCTGTTGTACGCAGCATCAGTACCAGCAGCAGCAGCATCAGTAGCAGTAGCAGTGGATGAGTAGAGGCGCTGTTGTACGCAGCAGCTGCGCGTCGCACGAACGCTATACTACGCAAGACGGGCGCGTGCGCCACACGGCCGTTGCAGTGGCAATAGCTGGAACAGCATCATTAACAACAGCAGCAGCTGTTGTATCAGTCACCGCCGCAGCAACAGCAGCAGACAGCAGCAGCAGCAACAGCAGCAGTAGCAGCAGTAGCAGCAACAGCAGCAGCAGCAGCAGCAGTAGCAGCAGCAGCAGCAGCAGCAACAGCAGCAGCAGACAGCAGCAGCAGCAGTAGCAGCAGTGGCTTCAGTGACAGTATTAGTAGTGGTGTAACAACAGTAGCAGCAGCTGCTGCTGCGAGTGCTGGTCGCGACTCGTTCTCGGCGACCGCAATGCTGCGAGGATGCTTGTAATATCATCATCTGCAGGAGAGTACCACCCACACACCGCCGGACGTGCATGGGGATAGCGGCCGTGTATTATACCGCCGTCATGAATCTCTCCGTGGACGCAGACTAGCGTGAGAACGCGCCCGTGCTGCCACGGCAGACGCGTCCGTAGACTTACGTCGCCGGTGACGGCAGTGTCGCCATGAATCGGGAGCTGGATCTCGGCTGGTGTACGCGCAGGCACGTGTGAACGGTGACGACATTCCGCCACTTGCTTACGACGGGCGTGTGTACTCGACAGGCGTGGGTTGTAGCCATGTGGATAATATATACGCGAGCATTTGTGAGCGTTGTATACGTTGCAGAGAGACAGAGAGAGAGAGAGAGAGAGAGAGAGAGAGAGAGGGGGCGAGAGTGACTGAGCGAGCGAGCGAGCGAGAGAGAGAGAGAGAGAGAGAGAGAGAGAGAGAGAGAGTGAATGAGAGAGAGAGAGAGAGAGAGAGTGAATGAGAGAGAGAGCGCGAATAAGAAGAGAGCGACACATGTATAGATTGATAGATAAATGAATTGATGGATTGATGGATAGATGGATAGACCCGCGAACGAATGGACGGACCGACGAACGAACGAACGGACGGACGGGCGGACGGGTGAAGAAGGAGAGCTAGAGAAAACAGAGAGAAATGGAAGCGCGAAGGCGAAGCGTAAACGAGTAGAGAATGCTGAAGCCAATTTGTGTTTATAGCCCACGCCACGCGAGTGCTGATAAGATGTTAGCACCCATGACCCTAAGTCCGGTAAGGGAGGACGCAGACATGTCACGTGTCTGCTGGAAAAAGTCGGCATCCGCCAACTCGGTAAGAATTTCGGAAACCCTTCGCAACCATATTGTAACTCTAAACCTAACTCTAGCCATGCATGTCCTAATCCCCACCCGCCACCCACACACTCGCTCATGGTAGACCCTCCTTTACCGTAGTCCTAAACCTAACTCTAGCCATGTCCTACCCCCACACCCACCCACACACTCGCTTATGGTACACCCTCCTTTACCGTAGTCCTAACCCCAAGTTTAGCCATGTCCTAGCCCCCACCCGCCACCCACACACTCGCTCATGGTACACCCTCCTTTACCGTAGTCCTAAACCTAACTCTAGCCATGTCCTACCCACCACCCACCCACGCACTCGCTCATGCTAGATCCGCCCACTCGCCCCTCCCTCGCATTTCACCCCCTCCCCTGCGTGCGTTTTAGTATCCTATCCTGCCCCGCCTTCGCGTTCAATTGCTGAAGCATTGATTATCGTCCCGCAGTAGCTACTAGCATTGCTGAACGAGATCGATCGATCTGTAGCTCTCTGGCGTGCCAATGTTGCGTGATGACCCTCTATTATCCGTGAGAGAGAGAGAGAGAGAGAGCGGTGGAATGTGTAACGTGTTGGTCTTCGAAACTGTATTAGAGCATAAGAAGGAAAGTCTCAAAACTGATAGATTGCCTCTCAGTCTCTAGCTAATGCCGAGCGTCTCTCTCGAGCACGGTAACCGAGTGACTCAGACTTCAAAGATGAAAGCGCTTCTCAGATCTCAACACTGATGATGAGCGAGTGTCTTGTTCTTCAAAGCTGAGCGCACGGGCTGTGCGTGCCGCGAGAGCGTGGCTTGTCCTAGAGGCACAATATCGAATAGCCTGTACACGATAATCTCTACTCTGTTTGTCTCGCTCGCTGTCCCCCTCTCTCTCAATCTATCTACTGAGTATATCTGTAGATATATATATATCCCTCTCTCTCTCTCTAGGGGGTTTATTATTGCGAGATACAAGATTCAATTAGGAAATTAAAATTTAATTAATTAATAGATTCCACTAACATTCTTACATTGATGTTAATGAAACGTACACACTACAATGTACTGACAGAAACAGCTGAGCCAGAATCTGACGCTGTTGGTTTGTCAGTATATATAGTTTTCTCTGCTGCTTGCTTACGCAGTGAGGCAGTGCTATAGTAGAACACATATACTGCGTTCGAGTTGGCGACCGCTAACAGATGCTGTGTTTTCCGTCGTCAACTCTGTATTAGCACTGTGTGCGTGCGTGCGTGCGTGCGTGCGTGCGTGCGTGCTGGCGTCCGCGCCAGTGTGTGCGTGCGTGCGTGCGTCTGTGTTATGTTGATGTCGACACACATGCGGGTTATGTGAACACCTTCTGATGGTAAACTGATTGGCTTTGACATAGCGAGGTAAATTCCAAAGTCCTTCGGCTCGCGCTGCTAGAGTGTATGGTCATATATGGCGAAAAACACTCTAGTTCTGCGCTTGTTTTACATGCCTCTATCTATGCACAGGCACTTGGAGCGTTTCAATAAAATATAATGCTAAATAAATGCGAAATCTATTTACTACCAAAGTCTTAATGTTTTTCTACTCTCTTTCGCTTATTATTGCCGATAATTTCCTGTAAATTCCGTGCAAATGCTCCTCTGCAACACACATGTACACCGCACGCACGCTGCCGCACACTGACACATAACTATAGATGTCTCTACAGGGATTTGCGCGTGCGTGTGTTCACTATATTATATTGACCATATATTTTGACAACATGATCACTGTTGAGTGTTCATACGCTGTATATCTAGTGTGTTCGCTGTACGTTATACCAACATGTTCACTGTTTACGCGCTCAGTATATTAATTTTGCTCACTGTATGTTTTTCATGAAATATGTTCACTCTTCATACTCGGTATTGGCACACGATCCGTCTGCGCACTCCTGTATAATATCTTGATAATATATTATATATATATATATATATATATATATGTACAAGTCATGCGTACCGATATAATATGCGTGCCGATATGTAGATGTTCAAGTGCATGACTAAGTTATTTCCCTGTGTTATAAAGGTTTACTAAGATTTGCCGTACGGGTTATGGTGTCTTGGTAATATCTATACGCACAAGGCATATGAAGCGGAATGCGCTGCGGGTTCATTTCACCGTGAATACTGGTAAGCGAAGTGTTGTACTGGGGTTATAAGGTTGATATCTCAGGTTCTTGTGGATCGTAGCAGCGTAGAGTCTTGTTAATTAACCTCCTGGTCCAAATTAGTCGTGCGGTTGATTTCACCGTGAATATTGTTAAGCGAAGCAACACTATGGGATACGATGTGTCAACGCGACAGGTGAGGCATAACGCTGTGGTTTTAGAATCTCGTGCTTGCTTTCTATACGTGTTTACCGCGTGACGACATTTTTCCGCATGACTCCCATTCACTACACTGGTGAAACCCACACCGGTGTGAACATCTTCTTTCTAACATAGAAACCACCCTTATCCGAACCACGCCCGTGTGAACAACTAACATAGGAACAACCCTTATCTGAACCACGCCTGTCTGAGCAACTAACATAGGAATTACCTTCATCCGAACCACGCCTGTGTGAACAACTAACATAGGAACAACCCTTATCCGAACCACGCCTGTCTGAGCAACTAACATAGGAATTACCTTCATCCGAACCACGCCCGTGTGGACAACTAACATAGGAACAACCCTTATCCGAACCACGCCTGTCTGAGCAACTAACATAGGAATTACCTTCATCCGAACCACGCCCGTGTGGACAACTAACATAGGAACAACCCTTATCCGAACCACGCCTGTCTGAGCAACTAACATAGGAATTACCTTCATCCGAACCACGCCCGTGTGGACAACTAACATAGGAACAACCCTTATCCGAACCACGCCTGTCTGAGCAACTAACATAGGAATTACCTTCATCCGAACCACGCCCGTGTGGACAACTAACATAGGAACAACCCTTATCCGAACCACGCCTGTCTGGACAACTACTAGTATCATAGGAACCACCCTTATCCGAACCACGCCTGTCTGGACAACTACTAGTATCATAGGAACC
>NW_014577785.1:46367-48732 GCF_000485595.1 Priapulus caudatus | reverse complement strand
CGACTGAAGTTTATAACCGTAGCAACAGACCCCAGATGAGCTCAGCCGCTCTGCGGCTCTTGTATGGTTAAATTGCTGCATTATACTTGTTATTTTACTATATTGTTCGATGTGAACATACACTCGTGACTCATACATAGTCCATAGCAAGCAATTAATGTCAGGAACACAATATCAAATCGTCCAGGCTTTTTGGATTTTTAACTAGTTGAGAAACAATCTTAAGAGGTAAGAATTTGACGATACGTTTAGTCCCGTTAGTTCTTACTTTTAATGTAAAAACAATGGCAACAAAAATTTTACAAATTTTACCATAGAAAATTCGTGACGTAGTCAATTTAAATCGTATCTATCAGGTCAGGAGTAAATAATAACAAAGTTTTTCTATTATAAATTTGTTTAATGAAATTATGACAGTGATACTGTTATACATGATATTAAAGTATTTTAAGAAAACTAAATAAAAACAAAACTCAACTTGTAATTATTTTTACTTTTATTATAAACTGTTTGTTTATGAAATGTTTTTGTTTTTTACATTTAAATGTTTTTTATTCATATTTCTTAGAGAAAAGGTCGGCGGGAATAAAAAAAAATACAGATTTTCAATTTTTATTTTTTTTGTTTTTCTTGAAAATTCGGGTCGGCGGATCTGTAGACCAACAAAATAAAAAATTCTCGCCTTACCCGTCAATTACATTATATTAAAAGATATATTCGGTATTCGAAAATTCAATAGACAATAATGAATTGAATTTGAAATTTGCGCAGTTTAAAAGTGCAGCATCGCCGTACGTCGAGCTACATTGCAATTTAATTTGCCATCGCGCGATCGCGAGCGCATGAAGCACATTATTAATATTATGCATCAGGATGGTATATGCATAAATCAGTAGGCATGTGCCATGGCGCGTCGGCTGCCTGACACAGTGTTTACCGTTAAGAAACTCTACCATCGTGAGGCGCCGTATCGTCATGGCAACACACTGATCATGATGGTTAATCAACTCTTCGTATATTTCGCATCCGTGCTTATTATATTATGCGTTATATTATTATTATATTATATATTATGCGTATTATATATACACGTTAGCGGCGTGTATTTATTCGCGTGTTATTCGGAGACGGCGGCTACATTAGCATCTAAAAACGAAGTTATTCAAATCGCAGCAAATGCGTCGAAAAGGATAGATCCGTGAATCGTTTTGCTGAGTGATAAACAGTGTCTCGGCTCTGCGCAATCGCGCTATCGATATGTAGTAACGAATAAGTAGGAGACTGCATACTGTATCACTGCGAGTGAGGCTTTACGGGGGCCGGGGTATACATGCGGGTACGTGGGGGTACCCGTATATCGGTTACGCCCGGTGTAGCGTGCTGTAAAGTCAACATCTTGGGGGTTCGAGCTCCATCGTGGCTAGCTCTAGAACTATATGGCCTGTGGCAGAGCGAAGGGCTGTAGTTGTAGCGCTACACCGTGACGTGTTGTGCACTTGAGCAAGAGAGACACCTTATGTTCCGATGTTCTTTGTTCGTGATCACCTGCTGAGTAAATGGGTGCATCTCGTTGGCATGAGGCTAGCAACTTCAGTTGCGTAGTGGTGTAAGGCGCGTTCACACGGACGTTTTTAGCCCGAGCCTAATTAGGCCCGCGCCAAATTTGGCTCGAGCCGAGCGTTCACACGGACGGTTTTTCGGGGTCGTGCCGAGTTAGCACCAGCCAATTTGGTCCCATCGGAAACGTCTGACTAGGCCCGAACCAAAGTTTAGCACCAGCTAAATCGGTAGAGCGGTAAATGCCACGAGTGTCGAACGTGCACTTCGACGAAATAAAGTCCAAAACAGTATAAAAATTCGAAAAATTTGATTAGGATGCATGTTTTCAAGATTGATAATTGAACTCGGAACGGAAGTAAACACTGAATCGTACACAACGCCATCAGTGTACGTATCTGTGAGATATTTGTGCAATAAAATTTATTTGAATTTGAATTTGAATTTGAATTTGACAGACAGTATTCACTTGCGTACGTGTGAACGCTCCGACTCTAATCGGCCCGAGCTAAATTTAGTCTGAGCCAAATTTAGCCCATTTAGCTCGAGCCAAACCATTAACGTGTGAACGCGGTAGTATATAACAGTGTATGTAACATTGTATGACATGTATAACATTGTATATAACATATGTAAGAGTGGGTAGTAGCTTTTCCGGACAAGAGATCGTTGCGGAAACCAGAAGCAATGCTAGTTGCGGAAACCAAAAGCAATGCTAGTTGCAGAGACCAAAAGCAATGCTAGGTGCGGAAACCAAAAGCAATGCTAGTTGCGGAAACCAAAAGCAATGCTAGTTGCGGAAACCAAA
>NW_014577785.1:44308-46357 GCF_000485595.1 Priapulus caudatus | reverse complement strand
TACATTTCGTGTTTATTTCCCATAATTTTACTTTCTTAATACGCTCTTGATTTAAACATTCCAAGTGCCTACGGCACACAGTACAGCACGCGCACAGCTAAACAGGTTCCCTCACTTCGCGCGAGGGCGTGTTGACCAAGCTAGAGGGAGATGGAGAGAGATGGGGAGAGGGACAAGGAGATGGGGGAGCGGGAAATGAAGATAGAGGAAGAAGAGGAGAGGACGTAAGAGGGACACTTGCGGCTAGCTTCTACATGGTTGTGTCATCAACATATATATGTGTACTCATCGTGACTAAATACGCACACCAACATAACGATGTGTCTTCTCTCTGGAGGCTGTGCGCGGGAACAATGTTTGATCACGCTCAATACTCGGCGCCGAGTTTCGTGTATGTGGGTCGCGCGTTGACGACGTCTAGTTCGCTGGATCGATGCTGTTGCCGTACAAACAAAACAGACCGGCTGCGTGACCGCACTCACTCACTCACTCGCCCCAGCCTCCGCTCATGATCAGCGCTTGAGCCGCACGTGTGAATGACGTTTCATTAGCGGCATAGCGACTCGGCAATGATCACACGTAACTTATACGTAATCGTAACTTACGTTTACGTTTACGTTTGTAGGCCCCCTACGTCGTTGTTACGTTTCGTTTCGTTTCGCTACGTTCCGTTACGTTACGTTACGTTCCGTTACGTTCCGCTCCGTTCCGTTCGTTTCGTTTCGTTACGTTACGTTACGTTACGTTACGTTACGTTACGTTACGTTACGTTACGTTACGTTACGTACGTACGTACGTTTATGTTACATTTACGTTTACGTAAACTTACGTTTGGCAGTTGTTACGTGATTGAATAATTTCATCGGATCTCTATAGTTCACATGCTAATTAAGTTTATCTATCTCAGTTAGATCCAAATTAAGTTAAAAATAAGTTACACTGACGAAATTTTCGTCCATCTCTCCGATAGACGTCCTCAGGTCTGATGTTTCCAGTGCTGCCATCTACCTGGAAACATCAGACCTGAGGAAGTCGGGTGTTGCTATCCCCCGGGCGTGGAGGGACAGTCACGTGATACAGTTGACGTATACTTCAAAGTCCAAATCTTCCACAGAAAGATTCCACAGTCATACTTCCGTACTAGACATGGCCTTATATCCCTAACCCTAACCCTAACCCTAACGCTAACCCTAACGCTAACCCTAACCCTAACCCTAACCCTAACTCTAACCCTGATCCTGATCCTAACCCTGATCCTAACACTAGTGCTGCCACATTGCGGTACTGTCCCTCCACGCCCGGGGGATAGCATTTCCCGAGGAAGTCTATCGGAGAGATGGACGAAAATTTCGTCAGTGTTAGTTATTTTTAACTTAATTTGGATCTAACTAAAGATAAACTTTATTAGCAGTTGTTACGTGGATGTACGTTGTCACGCGCGGCGGTGCAATCATGGCGTGTGCAATCATGGCGGGTGCAATCGTGGCGGGTGCAATCATGGCGGTGCAATCATGAAGCGAGGAGGTTACAATCTAAGGCAGGTATGTCGCAGTTGGACGCTTTTAAAAGCATGCTGTGAGACGTTCAAGGTTGCTTAGCGGTTGTCCCGATCGTATTTGTGTAGGAAAGTGATAAGTGGCAAGTCTTGCATGTGTGTAGTGGCGGTGCACTGCGATTAGGGGAAATTCAAACGAGTTGCGTCTGTGGTTAGTGCACCCGACCGCCTTCTTTAAGACCTCTTTCATTTAATACATATAACTTTGGGGCGCATGAAGAGTTGTCTTTATATCACGAGACTATACGTGTAGTTAGTGCGGGCTTTACATTGGTACGCTATACCTGTAAGGTATAATAGGTAAGGTACCTGTCGCGCTCTGCGCTTGTTTGTTCCCGTATCTCGACACTGAGGGATATGGCTTCGTTAGTGGGGCGGTCATGACCGTGTAGAGGATACATCAAAGCAGCCTAGGCAACCTTCCCCCCTCCACCTCCCTCACCCTCCTCCTCCTTCCCCTCCTTCATTCTCTCCTCCCTCCCCCTCCTCCTCCT
>NW_014577785.1:38426-41728 GCF_000485595.1 Priapulus caudatus | reverse complement strand
CCCAGTAACACCACAGACAGAATATATGCTGTGCTCAGTAATACCACAGAATATATGCTGTGCTCAGTAACACCACAGAATATATGCTGTGCTCAGTAACGCCACAGAATATATGCTGTGCTCAGTGACACCACAGAATATATGCTGTGGTGAGCCACATCACAGTCTGTATTCTGTGATCAGTAACATCACATTCTATCTGCTGTGATCTGTAATAAAGTAACACACCATACTGTATACTGCACACTGAGTAGCTAGCGAGTTTTACTGCATTATTAACCACTCTGGCAAAAGCTGTGGGGAGTAAAACCAGTAGCTGATGGAAGCGCTACTGCTGTACTGTACATACGTGGAGCAAGTAATTCGTGGAGACAAATAGGCTTGTCAGTGGACTACGCCGCTGGCGTTTGCTAAAATGCGATAAATAAATAACAGTGGCGCTTTCACTACACAAAGTGGCGAACACAAATAGCGAAATCGTTTTTGACTGCTCGGCAAAATTACGTTTGAATTTAATGAAG
The DNA here is from genome assembly GCF_000485595.1 of Priapulus caudatus. Taxonomy (NCBI): domain Eukaryota; kingdom Metazoa; phylum Priapulida; class Priapulimorpha; order Priapulimorphida; family Priapulidae; genus Priapulus; species Priapulus caudatus. The sequence goes on along the minus strand of NW_014577785.1, from coordinate 41,207 downwards.
TCGTCAAATAGCAGCGTCGTGCTGTAAGATGTTTTCTTGCATCTTTTTTCCATATGCCTTGCTTAGCACGTACGATGAAGTGAACAGTAGCCATAGTTTTTAATTGGTCGCTAAAAAATAACTGCCGGCTCACGTGTGGGCTTAAACCTTAACGGTAACCACACGCAAACCACACTTGTGTTGCCTTAAAGTTTAAACCAAACGCAAACGCACAGAGAGAGAGGAGGTATAGATAGATATATAGATAGAGAGAGGGGGAGAGAAAGAGAGAGATAGCAGAGTTCTAGTGCAAATATATTCTGTAGACATAATCAGGAGTACATGATAGATATCTCTATTATGTACTATTGACATAATGTAACCGCATATCCATTTCGCAAATGCTCTTTGGAGTTAGTACCCAATATTCAGCCACCATATGTGCTACACGGGCTACAGTCTGCAGTTATGTCGAAAACTACTCTACCTCTGTTCTCACGGCTCCTACAGTTGCGCACGAAGGGTCGTGTTCGTATAATGGCGTATAATATGTACCCGAGGTAATGAGCTGATATGGTTAGGGTTAGGATTAGGGTTAAGGAGTAGGCGTAGGCGGCATACTCGCCGACACCTCGGGTACTACATATACGACAACGACCCCTTCAGCGTAACGGGATCTGTAACCTCTACAAATGTTCGCAAGCCTTACTACTTACTACCACTGTGCAGTTGCTGCATCCGTTTGCATTGCTGTTCCCCGATTGCTATACCAGAGTGCCAATGAATTCTATTCACGACCAGTTATCATGTCTGTGCTGTGATACGGAAAGCTCTCTATCTTTCTCTCTTCCTCTTCCTCCCCCTCTCTTTCTCTCGCATTCACTCTCCCTTCCTCTTCCTCCCCCTCTCTTTCTCTCGCATTCACTCACTCGCACGCGCTCGTGCTCTCTCTATCTATCACTGTGCCGGCCTCTCTCTCTCTCTCTCTCTCTCTCCCTCTCCCCCTCCTCCTGGGGCAACCGCATCAGTGCGCACCTCAGTCACAGCCACTTGGAGCGTTTCAATAAAATATAATGCTAAATATAGAGTCTATATTTATGTGTCAGTGTGCGGCAGCGTGCGCGCGGTGGACATGTGTGTTGCAGAGGAGCATTTGCACGAAATGTACAGGAAATTGTCTGCAATAATAGGCGAAAGAGAGTAGAAAACATTAAGACTTTGGTAGTAAATAGATTTCGTATTTATTTAGCATTATAGAAACGCTCCAAGTGCCTGTGACCTCAGTGATCGCAGTATCATCAAGCTATTATTAGCTCGTCGTAATATCAAGAGTAGATAATAGAAGATAATGATATCTCCTATTATCTACTCTTGGTAATATGCGTGTGCAAATGAACGTGTCGCGTGTGGCGCCATCTGCTATTATTATAGTGAAAGTTTATTGTGCGGGCGCCGGGTGTGGAGTAATTCTATATTTGTACCCACTCCCCGTATATCGACCGGTGCTGCTATCGGAGCTGTGTGCCCTACAATGCAGCGGGTGGGTTCGTGCAGGGTGTAGAAGCCACAGCTGCTCGCCCCATAAACGACTAGTGGCTTTTCCCTGGAATTCTACAGTGCTTGGCTGCTTGCCAGCAGAGACCTGTCCTCACCCTCAGCATCCTCTCTCACACTGCCGTCTGCAATCCCCGGAGTTTTCTAAACATACGCCGATCTCTGGTTCACACTAGCTGTTTCCACACTATTCGTGGCACCACCCAGTCGACCCTCTGCTATTGTGCACGGCCCGTTGATGTGTGCAGGACTGACTACATGCGCGCGTGCGTGAGAGATTTTAGTCTCGAGTGATCCTTCATAGTTTGTCGGTGTCGTCAGCGCGCAGTATCCGCCTGTTGAGCGCTCGTCACGAGTGTTCCACACATCCTGCGGATTTACCCAGTATACAGTATAGTACTAGTATAGGGGACAGTCTACGTAAGCAGCAGCCGATGATCCATCTGTCTTTGCTGTCTACCGGCGGGGGCGGGTCACGGGGCAAGCGGTGAGGTGGCCGCCATTACCTGACTACCGGTCTCCTTGTCTTGCTGCCGTCAGCGGTCGTGCGATATACGTGTATGTTCGTATCATCAAGAGCTTATGATAATACTAGGTGTTGTTAGCGCTTTGAATCGTCTATGTGTATCAGATCAGCAACTATAGATGCACACGGTGCAGCGTACGTCAAGTAAACGTTGATAGTGTAAACCCATTTATAGCGAGCCTACACAGCGACCCTCCGCTACTGTGTGTGCGTGCGTTTGCGTGCGTGTGTGGTGGGTACACGAGGGCGATTGCGTGTTATCTGTCTATCGCGCCGTGAGGTGTCGTGTTATCCTACACCCGTGGATGGAACATTCCGCCGACCCCGCACTACTCGGCAGTTACTTGTGATCTTACATCCATATTTTCGTCGCTGATGAAGGCTTGAGCACGTGTGTGTGTGCGTGCATTCCGTGATATATATATATATGTGTGTGTATAACTTATGAACTCTAGTGTTGCTCAGTGAGCAAGTGCGATTCGCAGTTCTGTTGTTGAGCGGGTTGCCATCGTGATCGTGTGGTGCTGATCGGCTAGAGTTGGTGAGCTGGAGTTCAGTTATAGTTTACGGTCCAGTTGTATACGTCGTCATCATCGTCATCGTCATCATCACCATCATCATCATCATCATCATCATACATCGTCATCATCACCATACATCGTCATCATCACCATCATCATCATCATCATCATCATCATCATCATCACCATCATCATCATCAT
>NW_014577785.1:32654-38401 GCF_000485595.1 Priapulus caudatus | reverse complement strand
CACCATACATCGTCATCATCACCATCATCACCATACATCGTCATCATCATCATCATCACCATACATCGTCATCATCACCATCATCACCATACACCGTCATCATCATCATCACCATACATCGTCCTCATCACCATTCCCACCATTTATACCTACACCAGGCGTCAGGTCAGGAGTGCATGAATAGAGTTCTCTGTGCATGCGTTCCCGACCAGGTTAGACTTAATGTTTATTATCATTATTATTATCATTATTATTATGTTATTATTTGTAGATTTATGTTTAAGTTCATACTGTTGATGTATGGTGGTGATGCCATATGAGCGGTGTTCATACAGTAGGGGTGGCCGATCAGACCAGGCCTTCAGGCGCGTACTTTGGTCCGGAAATAGACATTGGCCGTGAGAGCTAGGCCAACTATTGTATAGGGCACTGCAGGTCAAGAAAGGCTGCTGTTGTTTGCTGGACGCTGTGAAAGGCTGGCACAGTCCAGTGTTAGGACCCAGTGCCAGTGTCAGTGTTAGAGACAGTGTAGCTCTAGAACTATAGCCCTTCGCTCTGCCACAGGCGAGTGGCAGAGCGAAGGGTATAGTAGTTCACGAGCTAGTGACAGTGCAGTCTGGGAGAGTCCAGTGCAACTTAGGACACAGTGACTCAGTGACAGTGACTGTCAAAGTCAGTGTTAGTGGCAGTCCAGTCTGTGAGAGTCCATTGTTAGGACACAGTGACGCGCATAGGGTCTATGTTCCCCAGGGTACTGCCGGAACGTACCCTGGTAACTATCTGATATGGTTAGGGTTAGGGTTAGGGTTAGGGAGTAGGCATAGGCGACTCCCTAGACTCGTTAATGGAGTAGGCGAGGTACGGTCCGGCATATTAGATAGTACTAGGGTACGTTCCGATATACCGGACCGTATACCCAGGGTACGTTCCGGCAGTACCCTGGGGGACATAGACCCTCTCAGCCACAGTGACAGTGACTGTCAGTGTCAGTGTTAGTGACAGTCCAGTCTGGGAGAGTCCATTGTTATAAGCTGGTCGTTCTTAATTACGTAATAATTATGAGCTGATTGAACAACCTCTTATTATGAAACTGTGAACGATGCGATCATCGTGGTTACCCTAGTAACCGTGTAGCTATATGTCAGGCGGGATATATGTTGTGATCAGTCACATCACAGTCTATATATGTGCCGTGGTTAGTGACGCCACAGAATATATGTTGTGATCAGTCACATCACAGTCTGTATGTGCCGTGGTGAGTAACACCACAGAATATCTACTGTGCCCAATAACACCACAGACAGAATATATGCTGTGCTCAGTAACACCACAGAATATATGCTGTGCTCAGTAACACCACAGAATATATGCTGTGCTCAGTAACACCACAGAATATATGTTGTGATCAGTCACATCACAGTCTGTATGTGCCGTGGTGAGTAACACCACAGAATATATGCTGTGGTGAGTCACACCACAGAATATCTACTGTGCTTAGTAACACCACAGACAGAATATATGCTGTGCTCAGTAATACCACAGAATATATGCTGTGCTCAGTAACACCACAGAATATCTACTGTGCCCAGTAACACCACAGACAGAATATATGCTGTGCTCAGTAACACCACAGAATATATGCTGTGCCCAGTAACACCACAGAATATATGTGTCGCTCAGTAACACCGCACAGAATATATGCTGTGGTGAAGTTACACACCAAGAATATTACACTGTGGCTCAGGTAACGACGCACAGACAGAATATATGCGTGGTGAGGTCAAGCACACAGCAGAAATCATATCTAGCTGGTGCCCAGCTAACTTACGCACAGACACAATATGATGCATGTGCTGGCAGTAAGCGACCACAGACGAATATATGGCTGTGGCTCAGTAACACCACAGTAATATATTCTATGGTGAGGGCCAGCAACTCACAGTCCCGTGATATCCTGTGGTCAGTAGACATTTCACACTTCTAGTCTGCTGTGATCTTGTAATAAAGTAACACCGGCCATACCCTGTATACTGCACACTGAGTTAGTCCAGCGAAGTGTTTTCTAGGCATTATGAAGGGCACTGGCTGCGCAAAAGCTGTGGGGGGAGTAAAACCAGAACCTGATGGACAGCGCTACTGGCTGTCTGTTACAGAACGCTGGAGAAGTAATTGTTGGAGCACAGAATAGGCTTGTCAGCCGTAGACTCGCCGCTGGCGCAAACTGCGATAAATAAATAACGAGTGGGCGCTGTTCACTACAGCAAAGTGGCGAACACAAATAGCGAGAATCGTTTATGACTGCCTGCGCGAAAATTTACGTTGTAATTTAATGAGAGGTCCGTCACAGGTAGGGCAGGCGTATAACCCGGTTGTGTCGCCTCTCCGCTTTGTACACGGATGTTTTATCCCGTACCCCATCGTCTTTATTCTTGCCATATGCCTTGCTGAGCCACGTACGGATGAAGTCTGAACAGTAGGCCATAGTTTTTTAATGGTGGTCGCGGCCATAAAAAAATAACTGCGCCGGCTCAAACAGTGTGGGCTTAAGACCTATAACGGTAACCACACGTCATAACGCACAGATTGTGTTGCCTTAAAGGTTGAAACCAACTCGCAACACCGCACAGAGAGAGAGAGGAGGTATAGGATAGATGTAACTAGATAAGAGAGGGGGAGAGACCAGAGAGCGGAGATAGCAGAGTTCTAGGTGGGCAAATATATTCCTGTAAGCATAGATCAGGGTACATAATAGAATATCGTTGTCATTGATGGTACTATTGACATAATGTAATCGCGCATATCCATTTTCGCAATTGCTGTCTTTGGAGTTAGTACCGCCGAATATTCAGGCCACCATATTGCTGCTCGGGCTAAGTCTGCAGTTAGTGTCGAAAACTACTCTCCTCACAGTTCTCGGACACGCGCACACTCTCACCACAGTTGCGCAGCGAAGGGTCGTTGTCCGTATAATGGCTGTATAATATTGTACGCCCGAAGGTAATGAGCTTGATATGGTTTAGGCGTTAGGAGTTAGGGTTTAAGGAGTAGGGCGTAGGCGCATACTCCCCGACACACCTCGGTAGCTACATATACCAACGAGGCCGCTTCCAGCGTAACGGGATGCTGTAACCTCTACACATGTTCAAGGCCTTACTCAGCTGTACATCTTACCACTGGGTGCAGTTGCTGCAATTTCGGTTTTGCATTGCTGTTCCGATTGCTATACCAAGTGGCCAATGAAATTCTATCAACGACGCAGTTATCATGGGTTGCTGCTGTGATACCGGAACAGGCTCTCTATCTTTCTGCAGTCTTCCTCTTCCTCCGCGCTCTCTTTCTCTCGCTCATTCACTCACTCGCGAACGCGGCTCGTGCTCTCTCTAATCTCACTCACCGTGCCGGCCTCTCTCCTCTCTCTCAATCTCTCTCATCCCTTGGGCCATCAGGAGTCTTCTCTCCGTCCTCTCTCTCTGTCTCCTCTACTCTCTCTCCTCTCTCTCTCTCTCTCCTCTCTGTCTCTCTCTCCTCTTTCTCTCCTCTCGATCCTCCTTCTCTCCTGCTCTCCTTTCTATCTCTGCTCTCCAGGCCGATAGTCTTCTCTTTCTCTCATGTCTCTCTCTCTCCCTCCCGTCCTCCCTTCCCTGCGCTTGCGCTTCCCTTCCTTTTCTTTATCTCCTCATCTCACTCCTTCTCTAACACACGTGCGTGTTCTCTCACCTCTATCTATCACTGTTCTCTAACCTTCTTTCTTACTCTCTTTCTCTCTTCCTCGTCTCTCTCTCTCTCATGCTCGTCCGTCTCTCTCTCTCTCCTCCCTCTCTCCTCCCGTCGTCCCTCCCTCCTCCCTTCCTCCTCTCCCGCTCCTTCCCTTCCTTTCTTTATCTCCATTCACATCCTTCTCTAACACAGCCACATTCGCATACCGCGTGCGTGTCTGTCTCGGCTCAGTCTGTGTCTATCTATCACTGTTCTCTACCTTCTTTCTTACTCTCTTTCTCTCTTTCTCTCTCTATATATATATATATATATATATCATCAGTCTATCTATCTCTCCCCCTCTTATTGCTTGAGTGTAAAGTGTCGAATCAGTTAGGATTGGACATGGCGCAATGACACACAATCGTCACGACGACAGAGAAAGGTTAATTTGCGAAACCTCTCACCTAAATGTAATCGTACGTGACCTTCTGACATTCTCACGTTAGTCAAACTGCGGCCATAAAATACACATTACATGCCGATGGGAGCGAGAAAGATATCTGAAGTTGTTCATCGCGCTATAAAATATGGATATGGAGGGGGTGGCAATTAACTGTTCCAACAGCCGCCGGCTGTTCTTTCGACAGTCGGCACCCGGAGGAGAGCCTCACACTTAAATTGTGTCGATTCGGTCGGAAATTGTCAACTAGCGTAGCACTCGTTGTTTTTCGTGATCGCGGTCTTGACGTCATGATGTGAGACGTCATGATGACGTCATGATGTCAGGACGTATCGTTGTTATCACCCTCGTAGCACGAGTACTAGTTCACGGTTCATGTCTTGGAAACCCGAGAAAATTCGATTCTAAATTGTCATTTTCCAGGACTATTAAGTCTTAGGAGGAAGTGGCTATTATTATGTTTATCAATGAAATGTCCTGCAAAAACATCTCATGTTTGTTGTGTCGACATTTTACCAATGATAATAACAAGTTTGATATATTTGAAGATCCGAGTGATTGATTGTGTGATAGTCATGTTTACTGTCTAAGAGACAGTAAAATTTGCATAAAAGGTTTGTTCACTAATTGTTGATTGGAAGATACGAGGTGATATGATTTGTATCTCGCTTAAATCTTGGGTTCTCCGAAAATGTATGTCCTGGAAAATTTGTGTTTGCCGTCTGCGTATAAACCCAGTCTTCTCTGACCTCTGACCTCTGACCTTTCTTTCCTCCCGCAGGATCTGAACTACCGGAAGGAGGTTCTCTGCGAGGAGACGAACAACGACGTCGAGATGGACGACGACTTCGGCGGCATGTTCCCGCCTCCGAAAGTTCCGAGCGCGAAGATCAAGAACCGCGGCGCTCGTCCCGCGTCCACGGACGCCGCCGCCGACGGCTGGTCGGACGCGTCCGCCGACGAACCGTTCCGCGCGCGCTCGCAGTCGGACAGCCGCGCGCGTCCGCCACAGCTCCTCATCACCTCTCACCCGCCCGACAACGTCAACGGCAGTCTCGGAAGCCTGAACAGTCCTCGCAATAGCGGCGGACACTCGCCGGGCGACTCGCTGGATCGCCGCACCGTGTACACGCGCGGCGGGAAGTCGGTCGCGAACGAGGCGTCGTTCGGGCGGCCGCGCTCGGGCAGCGAGACGAAGAAGCGCGGGCCAGTGATGAACCTGGTCGACAAGTTCCGCAACCGCTCGTCGTCCGACAGCCGCCGCCGCCACAGCTCATCGCCGAACGCCGGCGGCGACCAGCTGCTACTGGTAGGTGCTGCACCCTGGTGGCACGAGGGGGGAGGTATGGCATGGGGGGGAGGTACGCCCTGTCGGTGTGAAGGGGGTGGGTGCTGCACCCTGGTGGTAGGGGAGGTACGCCCTGTCGGTGTGGTGGGGTGGGTGCTGCACCCTGGTGGTAGGGGAGGTACGCCCTGTCGGTGTGGTGGGGTGGGTGCTGCACCTTGGTGGTAGGGTAGGTACGCCCTGTCGGTGTGGTGGTGGGTGCTGCACCCTGGTGGTAGGGGAGGTACGCCCTGTCGGTGTGGT
>NW_014577785.1:30088-32608 GCF_000485595.1 Priapulus caudatus | reverse complement strand
ATATATATATATATATATATATATATATATAGTATATATATCTATATATATATATATATATATATATATATATATACATAATATATTTATATATACATAGACGTTATGTAACCACGTCACCGACCATTCGCTCGAACGTCTGTCACCTGCCGAGATTGCAGAAGTGTTTTAACTCTGCATCGAGAGTGGCTCTGAGGGCTTTCACAGCGGTTTCCGATATTCATGGGGGGAAATTGCCAAATGCTGTTTCTCTGTTTTTCTCCTTTCACGCGCTTCCATCGAAAACCCTAACGAAGTACTCACGCATTTTGGTGAGAGCATTTCTGCGACGGTCCGGGGGTTTCAACTAAGGCGGGAAAGCGTCTGATGCATCGATTTCTCAGTAGCTAAAGCGATGTATTCAGTGTACTCGGTAGTTCTGGCAGCTGTTGTTCTCAGACGGGAAAACACACTGGCTGTATACATGTGTTTTGGCCGTCCTGAACATCATGTGTGCTGTTATCCGACTCACCCCGTATTAAAATTCGATTACCAATTTTTCCACCGAAATTTGCCAGTGAAGACGTACTATAATATTCCACGGGTAATATGAAAAAAATCTGATAAAAAAAAATGTGAAAAAAATATAAAAATTCTTCATCTGGTGGTGGGCCCTCAACCTGGGATGGGCTGCTTGAAACAATACTGGCACCGATGGTCAGTCAGTCTACGATGGTAACCACGATGCCACATCGCAGCCGTGTCGTCTGCTGCCGTTACCGTGGATGCGAGACTCGCACGTCCGCCTGGTGGCGAATCTAACGACCGCAGCGGCGGAGATTTAACCCATTCACTTTTTGCAGCAGAGGGAGCTACCGAGGTTGAACGTCTTAACGCTGCCACCAGATGGCAGCGGGCCCGATCAGGTGCCGTGGTGGCGCCGCCGGAGGAGCGCAGATCCCGTCACCGTGCCGATTCCGTATTATCGTCAACATAGGAACTTAAGCTTGTGCGCGGAAGAGGAGGCGGGATATGAAAATGAGGCAAGAGCACGGGCCGTCGGTGCAACGTGTGCGAGGGGGGGGGGGTGAGAAGCAATGGGGAGGTGTTAGCTTAAATGAGAGGAGAATTTGAGAAGAAGTAGCATAGGAGGGTTGGTGCCATTAGCATATCTATATAGGGCATATTATATTAGCGATATATTAGCATATAGCATGATAGGGGGTAGTCATAGAATGCTTAATATGAGTAACGAGGAGAGTCAGGGAAGCATTAACATAATGAAAAGTGTTAGGTGGGAATCCTAGAAACATATAAGATATTTGGCGTCAGAGAAGTGTTAGGATGATGGAGGGGATAGATGGGGAGTGTGGAAAGCAACGATTATAGCAAGATGGTAGTGTAGCCAATATTAAGATATACAGGATAGTAAAATGTTAGTTAGCATGAGGTAGCTTTGTCAACACTGAGATATTCAGGATAGTAAAATCTTAGCTTAAGGAAGGGTTGCCAATACTAAGATATTCAGGATAGTAACATCTTAGTTAGCATGAGGAAGGGTTGCCAATAGGATATTGAGGGTAGTAATTAAATGTTAGTATGATGTAGAGGAGTCAGTACGTCCTTGGCAGGGGGTGGTGGAGCATCAGGAAGGTATTAGCATAAATGGAGACAGTGTCAGAATGGGCTTAGAGGAGTACACGCCGGAGAGGAGGTGAAAAAACTACAGAAGGAGAGCGCAATGTGAGAGCACCCACGGGGTCAGGGCAATACCCTAGAACTCAGACGCCAGGTTTGAGATGACGAAAAATGGAACAACGATAATTCGATGAATGTCTAATCGAGGCGATATGTCATTCATCACACAGTAGAAGTTAATGAATGAATAATTAGAAAGAGTTTGCTTAGTACAGCCAGATGTAGAGAAACGTTGTCTGCACTGCATGCTAGTTTATGCATATACAGGGTATTCCACGAGTTGCAATCATTATTAGTTCCAAAACCTTTCTCGTGATGCGATAGTTTCGCAAATCACTTGAAAGAAAAGTTTGGTTCATTTGTGCGTTTGCGGTTTGCAAGACGTGTTAATACGTTAATCAATAATAATGCATTTGCAAAACGCACGTTTGTAACTGTGGAAGTCTCTATATATGAATATATATGTGTATGTGTATGTGTTTATGTGCTACACCCACCGCCAATGCTAACTCTGTGTCTAACTGCATTTTTTAACTGCGTTTACCGTTGCTCTCTCGTTAAACACATATGTTTGAGTGTATGCCATCACCTTGCTTACTGTCATAATAATGGAGGCAGCACAGAAGCGTATAGCTAAATAACAAGTGTGTGAGATTACTGGAGATGGGGATGAAGAAGAAGATGGTGTTTGAGAGGGTGTGGAAAGTTGCGAGAAAAAGTTGTGTGAACGAAAAAGATAGAGAGCGCGTGCGTGAGAGAAAAGGAAACGTGAACGAGAGAGAGTGCGAGAGAGAGACGGTGACAGAGACAGAGGATTTGAAATCCGAACTTTCAAACTTGTAC
>NW_014577785.1:14356-29120 GCF_000485595.1 Priapulus caudatus | reverse complement strand
CGTGCGTGTGTGTGTGTGTAGCGGAGCGGTGGGCCGTCTCTGCATGTGCACTGCTCTAACCCGTGTGGGTTCCAACCGCTCATTCCTCGATGACATTGAGCCCAGATCAAGATAAGAGATAAAGTTGTCGTTGAACAACGATAAACATCATCTAGCGCATTTCGCGCTTGCTTTTGACTGTGGCAGAAACGTGTGCACTGCATACACGGCTGTTTATATACACAAGTAGATACCGTATCGACCCGAAGTCTTCGGGTCAGTTGCTGAGTCAATCCAATCGATGAATTGCGATTTAGTGAGTTGTTCAGCTTCCTCAGGTGGTAATACTACGGTCGAAGCCTCACTCTAGTGTAAGGATGTCTCTGGTGCTGGCAAAAGGATGTGAAGGTCGGGCTAATTGGATATATGTCATTGGCAATCACACGCACGAGCCTCTCTCGTGCGTTTAGCTGTTAGGACGCCCCGAGAGGGCAGCCACATTACATGCCCCGTGGGAGCCAACGCCACAGCGGTCAGTAGTCACGTGGCAATCCGTCGCCCGCAGTCACGGATGCGGTTGTCGTGGTAACGGAGCCGGGGAAACGTGTGCATACCCGTCTGGTTATGTACAAGTAGATCCCGTATCAATGCCACGTCTTCGGGTCTGCTGTTGTCTCCACACAGCTGTCTCCTTGATTATGCACGCAGCAGCAGCAGCAACAGCAGCAGCAGCAGCAGCAGCAGTAGCAACAGCAGCAGTAGCAGCCGCAGCAACAGTAGCAGTAGCAGCAGTAGCAGCAACAGCAACAGCAGCAGTAGCAGCAGCAGCAGCAGCAGCAGCAACGTCCTCTGCGTGACGCATGTGCGTCAGCGATGGGATCGAGCGATGCCCTATATGCTGATTGCTCGCTTGTTCATCTCTGAGTGGCCGCTGCTGATGCCGTTCCCATGATTACTTGCATCTGTATCGCTGCAGCGTCGACTGACTGTACTGCTGTGGCACTCAGGCACTTGGGACAGAGTCAGTAAAAACTGAAAATATTATGAACGCACATTCACAAATAGGCCCTACTACCGTACCTCTCAATTACAGTTCCACTGTTGCGTCACTGTATATATCCACTGGCAGCAAGAACAAGCCCGCACGTACAGCACACACGCGGCCATTGACTATAATAAGTAATATTATAGTCAATGGGCGCGTGTGTGCTGTACGTGCGGGCTTGTTCTTGCTGCCAGTGTGTATATCAACTTTCCTTCATAAAAACTAACGCCGAACGCTCCCGCACTCGCCGCTGCGAGTGTGCTGTGTCGCCATGATAATATCAGTAGTAAGATAATATAGGATCTTACTCCTGATAATATATAATATATAAACTTTATATCAAGAGCATATAAAGAAATAAGTCCTTCTGTATATGCTCTTGATATTATCATGGCGACACAGCACACTCGTTAGTTTTTACATGAATAAAAAGGTTTTTATGAAGGAAAGTTGATATACAGTGACGCAACAGTGGGACTGTAATTGAGCGGTACGGTAGTAGGGCATATTTGTGAATATGGGCAGTTTTTACTGACTCTGTCCCAAGTGCCTGTGGTGGCACTGGCACGTCTCTAACCCCTGTTAGTTTCGCTGAGAGGGTCTATGTCCCCCGGGGTACTGCCGGAACGTACCCTGGTTACGGTCCGGTATACCAGAACGTACCCTGGTACTATCTAATATGCCGGACCGTACCTCGCCTACTCCACTAACGAGTCTAGGGAGTCGCCTACGCCTACTCCCTAACCCTAACCTATAAACCTCTATGTCTATATAAAAGAAATTTGCGGTGATAGTAATGGACAAGCTATTATGGTCAAGCATAGTGCGAACCAATATTGCACCTTACACCTGATGCGTGCTAAAACCAGAGTCAAGCTTTAAAACTAGTTTCACTCCAGTCGCTACGGTACAGACCGTAGTCGGAAAGTCCTATAAATGCGAGTGGATGGAAACTAGCTTTAAACCTGACAGCAATGCTAACATAACAGCGTCACTAATGCCAAACTCCAGAGCCTTATGTCATTTATGCTTATTTTATAGATTATGCGCCGTCTACTTACTTACTTACTTAACTTATCTGGGACAAAAAGTTTAGGTAAATATTGCAGCCCTGTAACCAAACGTAATTTCCTGCTAATAATGAACCTACCGACCAAAATAAACCCAGACGTTAACCAGCCTTTGCTATCGCCGTAAGACGCAAACATGTAATGCTGCACATAATATTGTCGCAAACGACACCGCTAGTTACAGTAGCATAGCGAGGTTTATCGCATATTTACGCACGAAGGGTCGTTGTCGTATAATGTCGTATAACATGTACCCGAGGGAACTATCTTATATGGTTAGGGTTAGGGTTAGGTAGTAGGCGTAGGCGACATACTCGCCGACACCTCGGTTACTACATATACGACAACGACCCCTTCTGCCATATTTACACCAGCGTTGCCACCTCTCGTAAACATGCTTGTAATAAAACATGCCGCACTTATCCGGACCGTGTGACTAATAAACACTCGTACGTTCACGTGTGTTTTCAGCCCTATGCACGTAACAGTCCCGTGCATACTACTACTACCCTTGCTTTGCAGTAACCGGTGCGGGAGCTAACGCCACAGCGATTCGCGCTAGAGATGTAGAATGCAACACGCCTTGCGCGGTAATCTCACGTTCTGGCCGTTGTTTTTCAGAGAAATGCGGTTATGAACAACTCGCTGTCGCCCAGAGACCGGCCATCCTCCCCTCAAAGCATAGGTAGGTACACGTTCATTTACGTTCATCATTTACGTTCATTACACGCGCGCGCGCTCACGCACGGCCAAACGCGCACAGCACGCGCGCGCGTGTATACTGTGTTATCTTCTGTCTTAGATACTCTGCGAACATAAGAATTAATAACATAGGAACATAGGAAGCTAATGGTATTCATTTAGACATAATTACGAACGATTCTTGCGCATACCCTCTCGGTATGGTTCCTATAGACTGGTTCCCTGCCCTCTGCACCATTCCTGCTCTAAGTTGCGTGGGGTACGCGCCGATGACAAGCTCTGGACTCTGAACCAGTCTATGGTTTCTAGAGCTTTGTAAAAAGTCATCATTCCCAAACATTAGCAGCCCTGCTGCTCACTGGTGTTGCCAATGTATGTGCGTTCACGGAACTCGTAGATTTACGAAGCCTCCGACAAACCATTGCTAGCTAGAAAGCCTCTCCGTAGCCTGTGCGGAACTTGGTGGCTCTTCTATTGTTGCGTGTTCTGTTTCATGCTATTACCATTGGTTCTGTAGCTAGCTGACTGCACTTTTTACAAAACCTATAATATCACTCAACACAATCATATTCATTGTAATGCCTTTATTCTAGACACCAACAGTAAACGCAAACGATTGTCACAGAATACAAATTACATTACAATATACGAACAAAATAAAATCTTTCAAGTTTAGAAATACAAATTACTGCTAGTACAAGAACGGTAGGTGTCAGCACTATCTAATAGTTCTGAACTAACCAATATATGATTAGGTTGAGTATAAATACCATACCAAACAAGGCTGTATGTCACTTGTTGTCACGTTACGTCACTTGTTGTCACGTTACGTCACTTGTTGTCTCGTGACGTCGCTTGTTGTCTCGTTACGTCACTTGTTGTCACTGTATCATGTCATGTTAGGGTAACGTGTGATTTTGTTCAAGATAAAACCAATCGCACCTGGGATATAAAAATGCGTGTATGTATCGAGGAAATGTCACATACAGTATATATACACTATATGTATGGCATATATTATTATGTTTTACCGACATGTGCATGTGCGCATGCGCGCAATCCCGCTGTGACGTTTGTTAGCTTTTATTCAGAATTCATATTCCATCGACCCTAGCGCGTATGATCGATAAGTAGGTGGTGCCACCTCTCGGCAGATTTCGCAGTATCGTATGTAACATGGCCGACGTAAATAAACAGTGGTGATTGTGGTTGTCGCGAGAAACGGACGTGCATGCGTGGATTTGACGCAACAGCAACATGAAACCCGTGCGCAGGCACACGATGAGAGAAGACGAGGCAGTGCAGAGTATCGGTAAGAGCTGGTGTGTCCGCAATGCTTCACTATGTGCATGAGAGCGGTGGCGTGGTAGTGTGCTGGATACAGCAGGAGCAGCAGCCCTCCCCCCCCCCCCACCCCACCCTCTCTCGCTCCGCTGGAAATCGCGCAGCCTATGCGGTGGTGTCCGCTGCTTCGAGTTTTTTTTCGCTGCTGCGTGCTAGGGTGTCAAGTTCTCGGCTCCCCCCACCTTTGTCGTAGCTGGCTGCTGCTGCTGCTGCTACGTGTGTCACACCGCTGGTGCGACGTATGTGTGTAGGCATGTTTGCAGTATCCACGCACCGTCTCCCCCTCGCCCTGTTTTTTCCCCTTCCCCGCACAATCGCACATTGTGTGCTAACGACTTACTCCGACGTCCGAACCTGTATGTGGATTTTGGTTGTTAGCCCGCCCGTGCCCGCTGTACGTTACTAAGGTGGTGAGCGCGGTGTGTAAGGTAGATAAAAACACTGAATTCGCCAGGAAGTAGGAGAGGAAATGGTATTAGGTGGATGAGGTATAATTAGGGCGTGAATAGTGAATAGTTCTAGGCATTGTGCGTGCGTGCGTGTGTGTGTATGTGTTGTGTGCGTGCGTGCGTGTGTTGTGTGCGTGTGTGCGTGCCTGCGTGCGTGCGTGCGTGTGTTGTATGTGTTGTGTTGCGTGCCTGTGTGTTGTGTGCATGTGTGCGTGTGTGCGTGCCTGCCTGCCTGCGTTCGTGCGTGTGTTGTGTGCGTGCCTGCGTGTGCGCGCGTGCGTGTGTGTGTGTGTGTGTGTGTGTGTGTGTATGTGTTGTGTGCGTGCGCGCGTGCGTGTGTGTATGTGTTGCGTGCGTGCGTGCGTGCGTGCGTTCGTGTATAGATCTATGTGTTCTTGTTGAGCAGATCATGGGTACATGAGCGGGGAGGAAAGGCTGTATGTAGTAGGAGGGATGCAATCATTGGACAATTGATCATTAGAGATAGACATAGAGTAGGAGAGTAAGGAATAGTCGTTGGAAACACTTGATCTAGGCAGCTAGTAACCCGACCAGGCTGTGTGACTAACGTCAATATACTAAAGTATATTGAAAAGTATTCTAACCCTAGCAATACCGTTTCTTGGAGTTAGGCAGCTAGGAGTTTTTAAGCAATGGGTCGTGCGGAATAGATAAAACTAGTAAATGGTGATCACTGGTTATATAGTCTGATAGGTGGTAGGTATTCGAGGTTATTAAAGACAAATGTGTCATGATTCACCCCTGGCAGTATGCATAGCCAGCCTGTAGGCAGAAAGAATGTTTTTCCAGATCATCTGCCCCCTCCACTAAACCACTAAACCCACTTGTCATTCTTGAAAACAGGCGAAGTGTAACTGTAAGCTGTTTGTACTCAAAAAACGCTTTTGTGTTTTCATGTTTGTGTAAGTAGAGAAATGTGGCCTTGAGTCACTGATGTGTTTTTTTCATTTTTTCTTATTGCACTCACGAGTGCAGGAAGTGTTGTCTGGGCTGGTATGGCTAGCAATCTCCCCGGAAATTGACAAAAAGCAAGATGGGACAGATAGGAAAGTGTGAAGTGCTCTCTATTTAAATACCTTAATCGGCATACTGAATTTACATAATGAGAATTATCCATTTTGACAGCTTGCTTGGGTAATAAGCATTGCCACGGGCACTTGAAATGTTTCAGTGAATAGAATTATACTAAAATGAAGTCGAACCACGTGTTCATGTAGGCTAGGTTTATAATTTATTCGTCTAGCGACTGCTGCAGTTCTGTCAGTGTCACCGTACCACCGCTACCATGCCGTCAGGCATTCGCTGCGTATTTTTACCTGTGTATACATATATATATCAAGAGTATGTGCGTCATGTGTATGGCGGAAGTGAATCACTCCGTTCACTCGTGGGCGATTTACGATCGTCTTGAATTTAAGGTTTCCTCAATAATGATTGCAATAAATTACCGAGATAAAGATGAGAAATGTTACTATTATTATGTCTATCTGCTTTCACAAGTTTTGGACTGGAGGCTATCGTTTCTCATTTCACGAGATGTGGGTTGTCGAAACGAGCAATCGTCGCTTCTTGCGTGGTCAATGTCTTGTTTTAGCTATAAGTCGGATGCAGTTATTTCTCTTCACGGCACTCAAACTGCGTTATCTTCAAATGACACTCTGATTGAAAGAGTTATAGTTCCTGAAGCCGTTCCACAACGAAAAATCGTGTCACTTTAAATTCTAGAACAGATATAACAACTTCTTCAATCATTATGATTGCAATTTATTGCACTTGGATTGGATAAGGATGGATGGGGGGTCTCAGGATTGAGGAAACACATTCATAAATGTTCTTATGTCATTTTAAATTCTAGAACAGATATAACTACTTCTTCAATAATTATGATTGCAATGTATTACACTTGGATTGGATAAAGGTTGGGGTGAGGGGGGTCTCGGGATTGCGGAAACACATTCATAAATGTTGATAAATTTAATGACGGTTAGCACATAAATCATATATCCCACAGCTCAGTGTAAATGAGAAAGCCAAGGCCTGTACGCCGGTCAACAGAGAGTTCGTTGTTATATCTGCTTGCGTCTAGTTACCATGTGTTGCGTGTTCGTTAATTTGTTTTAAGTATTACAGCCACTCGCAATACGAAACGAAAGTTTGCACTCGCGTAATTTTCCAAAAGAGCGAGTGCTTTGATTTCTGCTCAAAAAGTGGCGTGGCTCAATCCCTGTAGAATTTACGTAATGATTATGCAGCCAGCTACAAACACGTCAGACAGACCATCTTTGATACGTGTAACGTACCGCTGTTAGACTAGAGTGTGACCTATATCAGTGGGTGGATAATGAAGGAAGCTCAAGTTTGTTTTCATTTTTATTTTTATTCACGTCAAACTCGTAAGACGAAATCTAGTGAAATCAGCATCCGATACGTGTCAAAACTCTTTTGTCATTATTCACCCCTGGCTATATGTCAGGGTTCTCCAAGAGCACTTATAGCCTGGCAGCCCGCCAGGTTATCGTCGAGCCCCGCCATCCTAAAATGCACCCGCCACTCTAAATATCATAGCCGCCATGTTAAAATTAGCTAAAAAATGCTAAAAAAATGCTAAAACTAGGACCGTAAAGCCAGCCCCGCCATGCTATAATGAAAAAGCTTGGAGAACCCTGTATGTACGTGTCCCTGCAATAAGTCACCTTAATTGCGTCCAGTATTATCTCAATGGCAGTTTGCAACCACCCCAACAGACAGCGGCTACGGGGAACTGTACTAAGTAAAGGTCCGCCATGAATAGCAACCAATTTTAGGTAATATTTGTCTTCACAATATTTGGTCAGGGCCTGAAACACCCAAACCCGCCCGTGATGGTGGTACCGACAGTGAACCAGCTGATAAATAATAATAAAAAGGTAAATAATAAAATAATTCCCCCTTTCCAGTAATTCTAATTCTGAACCCAATTTCGAGGGGGGATACATACTCAGTCACGTGTGGACCAAGCTGCTGACCACCACACCATCTGGTGGTCAAAACTGATAATCTTCAGTCAGCTTTGAGAAAGCCCCCTGTCAGGAGGCGAAACGTCAGCTGTACGTTTTCAATTTTCACGATTGAGTAACAATTAACCCAATTAGATCTGCATATATGCAGTTTTGTAATGGAGGTGAATGTGGGATAAGGGTCATCCTCGGTCATTCGCATTCATCCTATATGCGCGCATCCGAGTGGTTCTGCGTGGACCCGGGTTACAAGCTTGACCCGTACCGTAGCCCTAGAGTAAAGAGTTATAATAACAACAATTATTTGTTGTTTGTGAACAGCGGTGTGCGTGACGTATACTTTGAACGCATATCAACGGCGTTTACAGGAAATTATCAGTAATAATAGGCGAAAAAGAGTAGAAAAACATTGAGACTTTGGTACTAAATACATTTCGTGTTTAGTTGTCATCATGTTATTATTGAAACGTTCCAAGTGCCTGTGTGACCTGCACGGCTGGCACCCTGCCATTGCCATTGCCCTTCCTTCTGGTGTGCGTGGTGCATTGTGCGTGTGCGTGTGTGTGTGTGTGTCGCTGCGGTGTGTGTGTTGTGTGGCTGCGTCTGCGTGGCGTCGCGCGCGCCGTGCCGTCGTGCGTGCGGTGATGCCGTGCGTGTGTGGACTGTATGTGTGTGTGTGTGGTGTGTGGTGTGTGCGCGTCCGTGCGTGCGGTGCGTGATACTAGCGTAACGGCCGTGTCATATCTCTGCAGTAGAGCCCGCAGCCGTGCTTCCCCCAACCAGCCTGCAGCGTTAGTCATCGTCGTCTGTACAATCACGATACAGAGTTGTGACAGATTGGCAGTCGTGTGCCAGTGCCTGCTTGAAAACAATACCTCCTCCTCCTCCCCTCCTCCCCTCATCCCCTCCTCCCTCATCCCCTCCTTCCCCCTCCCGCACACACGCGCGCGCACTGTACGTGCGAATGCACGCAGTGCGCATGCGTGGAGTTTCTGTCACTGCCAGAAGCGCACTTGTTGTTATTCCGATCGACCCTCGACCCAATTAAATGCGTCACATACCACGTTTATATCTGCCGGTGGTAAGCTTGGCGCTGCTGCTGCTGCTCGGTTCGGTGTGCGTGGTGTGGTTCTGGTGCGCTGCCCTGCCTGCCCTACTGCTGCCTACTGCTGCTACTAGCTGCTGCCTGCTGCTACTGCTGCTGCTCTGATGCTCGTGTGCTGATGCTGGTGCTGATGCTGCGCTGCATGATGCTGGTGCTGATGCCGGGCTGATGCTTGGTTTGCTGCTGCTTGCCTGCTGCGTGGTGGGTGGTGGGTGCTGCTGCTGCTGCTTTGCTGGTGGTGTGGTGCTGCTGCTGGGCTGCTGTGCATCTGGGTGCTGCCTCGGTGCCCTGGCTGCTGGCTTGTGCTGCTGCGTGCTGTGCTGCGCGCTGACTGCTTGCCTGCTGCTGCTATGTTCTGCTCTGCTGCTGCCTGCTGCTTCTTGCTTACTGCTGCCTGCTGCTGCTGCTTTTGCTGCTGCTACTTTCTTCTGCCTTTCAGCCTGCCTGCCTGCTGCCTGCTGCTGCTGCACTGTCCTGTATGTTGTGAGCTGAGACGGAGTCTCGTGACAGTCTATAATCAATAAAGCGCAACTCCGCGTCGCGTCCTTGGCGGTTATTTATAGTATTTCGCGCTACGGCGGTTTAACTTCGGAGGAGTGACGTAACCATCACGAGCTTTGCTCCCGGCCGTGATTCGTCGAGCGCCGCGGTCGTGCTTGCCAACAGGGCGGTGTGTCGAATCGCAGACGGCATTGTTTAAAAAGCGGCGTCGAAAGCATGGGTGTACGATATAGTACCTCGGGCCTTAGTACCTGATACGACAACGACCCTTCGAGCTATTATTCAGATTCACGGCGGACCCATTATTCACGATTTAAAATTCCTCACTATAAGCGCCGGTGAATATGATTATTACGGACTTGTTTTTTGTCCGTACGATAGCCCATGATATTGTGATAAGCCTGCGGCATATTGAATGATACCTCTAGAATTGCCAGCCCTTCGCCGCTTTGCCACAGGCCGTGGTCGGAGCGAATGCGGCATAGTTCTATGAGCTAGCGGATATAGATAGTCATCTTAGCGTCACCATAGTAATAGGCTAACCATGGCTGATGGAGGTCATTCTGTAAAGGCGAGGCCTTGTCGAGGAATTTGCCCGATGATAATCGCTGGTATGCGGGAAACGATCGCTGGGAGTGAGATTAGCATGAATTAGCTAGCCTGAGCGGCAAAGCTAGTTACGTTTTCATGGTTAGATGATTAGTCTATTTAGATGATATTTTATGCGGCCGTACTGTTTGGGCGGGAGACCACATTTGATGTGTTCATTGAGCCACGCTGCCACAGTTGTCATTTGTCAGTAATTTCATTAGCACGCATGAGTGCCATCTCGCCGCGCGCGCTGATGTGTGTGTGTGTGTGTGTGTTGTGTGTTGTCGTGTGTGTGTGTCAGGGTGGGGATGACGGTGCGTCCGTTTCGCCGGTTGTGGCGTTGCGTGCTGTTGTGTGCTGCGGGGCGCTGTGTGTGCGTTGTGCTCGACTGGCCCGTGTTGCGTTCGTGCGCGTGTGCGTGTGCGTGCTGTGTGTTGCCGTGCGTGCGTGCGTGGGTGTAGCGCGCGCCGCGTGGACGCTTGGCTGTGTGTGTAGCCGGAGCCGTTGGGCCGTCTCTGCATGTGCACTGCTCTAACCCTGTGCGGTTCCAACCGCTCATTCCTCGATGACATTGAGCCCAGATCAAGATAAGAGATATATTGTCGTTTTGAACACACGATAAACATCATCTAAGCGGCCATTTCGCGCTTGCTTTTTTGACTGCTGGCAGGAAACGTGTGCACTGCATACACGCGCTCTTTATATACACAGTAGATACCGTATCTTTCGGGCAGTTGCTATGTTGTCAATCCAAATCGCATGATTTTGCGATTAGTGAGTGTTCAAGCTTCCTCAGGTCGGTTTAATACTACGGTCGCAAGCCTCACTCTAGTGCTAAGGATGTCTTCGGTGCTTGGCAAAAGCGATGTGATAGCGTCGGGCTAATTGGATAATGTCATTGGCACTATGGCATCACACGCACGAGCCTCTCGTCGTCGCGTTTAGGCTGTAGGACGCCCGAGAGGGCAGCACATTACATGCCCCGTGGGACAAAGCACGCACAGCCGTCAGTTAGTCACGTGGCATCCGTCGGCCCGCAGTCACTGATTGCGTGTTTCTTTTCGTCGGTAAGCGATGCCGGGCGAAACGTGTCCCTACCTCCGTCTGGTTATTGTACAAGTAGATCCCGTATCAATGCCACGTCTTGGCCGCGCGTCTCGCGTTGTCTCCCACACGCTGTCTCTTGATTATGCGCCACGCAGCAGCAGCTAGCAACAGCACGCCACGCAGCAGCTAGCACAGCAGAGTAGCAAGCAGCAGCAACGTAAGCGTAGCCACAGCTAGCAGCAGTCAGCCAGCAGCAGCAACAGCAGCCCAGCTAGCAGCAACAGCAGCAGTAGCAAGCCAGCGTAGCAACAACAGCAAACAGCAGCAGACAGCCGCCAGCAGCCAGCAGCAGCAGCAACCGTTCCTCTGCTGACGCATGTGCGTCAAGCGATGCGATCGAGCGATCACCTATATGCTGCATTGCTCGCTTGTTTCATCTCTGAGCCGGGCGATGCTGTGATGCCTTCCCATGATTACTTGCCATCGTATCGCTGCTAGCGTCGAACTGACTGTACTGCTGTGGCGCACTCAGTACATTGGCGACAGAAGTCATGTAAAAACTGAAAATATTAATGGAACGCACATTCACAAATAGCGCCCCTACTACGTTACCTCTCAATTAGAGTCCAACTGTTGCCGTAACCTGTATATCCACTAGGCAGCCCAAGAACAAAGCCCGCACGTACAGCACACACGCGCCATTGGCACTGTAATAAGTAATAACAAGCGTTCGTTATTATAGTCAATGGGCCGCGTCTGTGCTGTACACTTGCGGGCTTTTCTTGCCTGCCAGTGTGTGTATATCAACTTTCCTTCATAAAAAACTAACGCCGAACGCGTCCCGCACTCGCCGCTGGCGAGTGTTGCTGTGTCGCCATGATAATATCAGAGTAAGATAATATAGATCTTACTCCTGTATATATATTATATATATAAACTTTATATCAAGAGCATATAAAGAAATAAATCCTTCTCGTTATGCTCTTGATATTATCATGGCGACACAGCACACTATCGTTAGTTTTTACATGAATAAAAAGGTTTTTATGAAGGAAAGTGGATATACAGTGACGCAACAGTGGGACTGTAATTGAGCGGTACGTCCGTAGTAGCGGCCTATTTGTGAATAATGCGGCAGTTTTTACTGACTCTGTCCCAAGTGCCTGTCGTGGTGGCACTGGCACGTCTCTAACCCCTGTTAGTTTCGCTGAGAGGGTCTATGTCCCCCGGGTACTGCCGGAACGCTTACCCTGGTTACGCCGTCCGGTATACCAGAACGTACCCTTGCGTACTATCTAATATGCCGACCGTACCTCGCCTACTCCACTAACGAGTCTAGGAGTCGCCTACGCCTACTCCCTAACCCTTAACCCGAACCCCAAACCCTAACCCTAACCCTAACCCTAACCCTATAACCCTAAACCTAACCATATTGCCATATCAAATAGTGACCAGGGTACGTTCCGGTATACCGGACCGTACCCAGGGTACGTTCCGGCAGTACCCTGGGGGACATAGACCCTATGAGCGTTAGTTTCGAGCTCTCGGCTAGTCTATAGATGGAAATGCCAATAGCTTGCGTGCACGATGGATGAAATAATTCGATGCGGGTAATAGGAGATAATAGCAAGAGTAGATAACTCCTGATAATAGCAGGAGTAGATAATAGGGAATCCCTATTATCTACTCCTGCTAATAGGGATCTCTGTTATTAGCGTAATTGAATAAGGCGATCGCGCTCAGTTCAAGGTCGAAGAGTTCGAATGAAATATGTTACTATTCTATCTATTATTATTCACTCCTGAAATAATGTTGACAACAGGTTTAATAAGAAATAGTTTACACTTATGTTGTCATGAAATCCGCGTTGTATTATGAGTTTGAATCAGCGTGATCATCAGTGATCTTGCACGTAAATGATGTGGAGGCGCTTGCATTGATGTTGACGAAGGCAGTACCTTCACGAGCGTATTGATTTCATTCCAGTAACACCTGCCCTCCCGCTCCAGCACTACCACCCCTGCTCTCCCACTCCTGTCCACCCAATTGTAATTGTAAATATTGCCAGTGATCTTAATTAGTGTATTTCGGTCTTGTACTCGTAAAGGAGTTGAACAACAGTAGAGGCCGTCCATAGGCTGCAGGCCTGAATAAGCATCGAACAGAAATTAATTAAAAATACTCACACTGTTACTGCACTTACAAAACATACACTTTATTCAGGTTAAATAACTACAGATTCATGCTCTATGCTCCCCTCGAAACTTTTGCCAGCTCTATGATGCGAATTTCTGCAAAGTTGTCTGAACACATTTCATACACAAAAAACACCTACCGGTCGCTGTGACTACGCCACCTGACGGAATGTCACGAATACACAACAAGAATAATTTTACTTCTAATGCTTTCTCGACGTCCACGAGGCATCCACCTTGCGTGCATAATGCTAATTATTGCACTCTAGTGCCGAATTTCGGCCAAAAAAAAAGCCAAAAAAGCCCTTTTCTAGAGACGAAGTAGTGCAACGGGGAACAATCGCGGACGCTTACTGTTATACGCCACCTTAAAGTATGTGTGTGGTAAGTGGTGCCACCTGGCACACGCAGCAGACACTAATGCAGGCCATGAAAATCTCGGCGAGTCGGTGTGTGATGAAACAGAATCTCGGTCGTTCAGTGTATTCACTCAGAATGCAGGTGTTTGTCCGGATAGCCCTTAATAGACTACCTGTTTGCCTTACCGTGATCAATCCGTCACGATCGCGCGCATAAGTCGATTTATTTTGTGCTAGGTA
This sequence comes from Priapulus caudatus, assembly GCF_000485595.1. NCBI lineage: Eukaryota > Metazoa > Priapulida > Priapulimorpha > Priapulimorphida > Priapulidae > Priapulus > Priapulus caudatus. Next base: position 15,476 of record NW_014577785.1, on the reverse strand, counting down.
ATTGATTGTGTGTACATGAAAATCAGAAGACATGCCCAAAAAAATGGCATCATTGCCTGACTGCTGCTGTCCGTGCTGCTTGTCTTACTTGCTCGGGTAGGGGATGGTTCGTGTTTCCGTGATGGAGTGTTTCATATCCCCCATATAATACATTGAAACCAGTGCATTAGTTCCGGTACGGTTTCGCATGCAGGAAACTCCAAGTGATTTCCGGAGCAGTAACTCACAGGGGAGAAACGTTGGTACACCGCGAAGGCATTGTACAGGAAAGCCGATGGAGATAGTGTACTTTGATTGCATCGCAAAGATTCTGCCTGAAGGAGGAAAGTGCTGCCATCTGTCTGCCGGCATGCGCGTTCTCGCAGAGTGTAGGATTTCCGGCGACGTGTGGGCACCTTGAGCGATCTCATCTTTCTCGTAACTCGATCGACCAACCTTGTAATGACACAGACCTTACAAACACCGTCCCATCGGCTTGTTAACTTTCGTGTGCGTATATAAGCAGTAGAACTTATACTATAGTATAGTACTTTTGTATTACATAGATAAGCGTGAAGACGTCTGATCATGAAGATAGCAATCGTGTGGTTTGACCTAGCTACTGATTCACGCCCCGACTTCTGAGTTGTGTTCCCCCCGTAAGCTAGGAATCCCTTAATGGTGGTCTGACGACATTTCGTATTCGATTCCGCCGCTGCGTCGGAGTGAATTTTGAAGTACGAGGCAGAATTCTGCACAGGGGAGAGATAGTGATCCGCTAGGGGACGGCTCTGATTGGCTAATTTTGTCTCTTGTTTATTTTATTATTTATTATTTTTGGCTAATTTTGTTTTATTTTAGAATTAGGGTTAGAGTTAGGCTTAACTGATTTCTATATCCACAACTTATTTCTATATTCACTATCTCTCCCCTGATACCTACTATACGAGGCATGGCGTGTGCTCGTGGGTGCTTCTGCTTTGCTCGCGATCAATACATCGTCATCTTAACGCTGCGGCTTCTACGCCAGATTGCCGCCGCTCGTTTGCGGCGAGCCGCTCCAGGCCGAGGCGATAGTTGACGGCGGGTCAGTCTACGTGGTTGGCGCATTGATCTGTTTTCGTACGTTGTATCTACAGCT
>NW_014577785.1:0-9346 GCF_000485595.1 Priapulus caudatus | reverse complement strand
AGAGAGAGAGAGAGAGAGAGAGAGAGAGAGAGAGAGAGAGAGAGAGAGAGAGAGAGAGAGAGAGAGAGAGGTCCGTGAGGCCAAAACAGGCGAGATTGAATTACTGTAATTTACAGCAACATTAGTGGCTAACGATTTACCCATAGTCAACACGCGGTCTGTGTTTAATAGCTCTACACGCAAACATGTTTACAGTCTTAGCGTAGAGGCGTATTATAAATTATGTACACTGTGTGACTGTGTACGCACGGAAAGGTTAACTGTTGGTCAGTGGAACGATACAGATGCGATTCCGAATAGTATAATAATTCCGAATAGAACGCCATATCCGCTTGTGTCAATACGGGGCGGCATGCGAGTTTTTAAATCGTAGGATGGCGACTGAAGATTGATAAATTATTCGTGCTTTAGTACCCTGCCCCTAACCCTACCCTTAATCCTAACCCTAACCCTAACCCTAACCCTAACCCTAACCCTAATCAGTCACTATCCTACGGCACCATCAGTTACCGCGTCCTATCCTTCAGTCGCCATCCTACGATTTAAAAACTCGCGCGCGGCATTAGGATGGAATTTCGCGTCTCTATCGATGAGATTCACGCATGTGCGTTTCGAACGGGGTTGGGGGGGAGGGGGGTGCAATAAACAGAGATGCGTGGATAAGATTCAAGCGTAATTGTTATTATCTACTCTTGATAAGTTGTTATGACGTGATGCGAGGTCATGTAGCAGTAGTGTAGGCGGAGGGTAGGGTGAAAAAATTTTACGTGGAATGTCTTTACTCGGTCTCAGCTACGAGTATCTAACCTGTGTGTAGGCAGAGAGACCCCACTCTGTACGCTCTCCTCTCTTATGTAAGGGGTCGCTCTATTCAGTGACCCCTCCACCCTTACATAGTGACCCCCACCCTTACATAGCGACCCCCACCCTTACATAGCGGTCTCTACGTCTATAATAGTCAGGACGACCTCAGTACTATCCTGATGGCGGTACTCTGTCTCTCATCAGTCGTTACCGACTACCTGGTTCCGCTAGCGTCGCTATACGGTATAGCCTTACTAATGTCCTATGGTTACATTCTGGCAAGAGTACATAATAGGACATAATCTCCTATTATCAAGAGTAGATAATAAAACCGTTTTATTATCTACTAAGGTTATTATCTACTAAGGTTTTATTATCTACTCTTGCTATTATCAGGAGCGTATAATGACAAATATTTGTCATTATACGCTCCTGCTATTATGTAGGTACTCTTGATTCTAGCCAGCTATCTAACACCTATATTTTAAGCACCTATAATCTAGCACTTATCTAACACCTATTAACACCATTCTAGCTAGCGATCTAACACCTATTATATCTTCACTATTCAATCATGGCGCGTGCCACGCAGTACGCTGAGCTCCGTCTCCGGAATCAATGAGAGGGAGTTATATGTCGTGGAGTCTACGGTGATATCGTCTCGTGTGTTCGTACGTGGTTAGCGTGGTTAGTGTGATCTGTATACCGAGTGTCAGTTGTCGTGTGCTACGTCTGAATCTCTATATATACGCTACAAATACGTTGATTGCACAAACGCGGGAGATGCGAAGATAGCAGTAACTGGGTCTGCCGTTGAAGAATTAGTTGATGAATTCCCCCCGAAGCCCTGAAAGCTGAGTCGCGATCCACAGAGTCATCTCAGGCACATATTTGCTACGCGGTTTGGCAGCGTTCCATTCGCTTTTCCGGAGTTTTTCCTTTTCCTTTCGCGGGTCCGGGTGTTGTCTATCCCACGGCGTGGAGGAGGTCACAGTGATAACGTTGAACGATACGTTCAAAACGTTAACCCTAACGGTACCGCTCACTCCAACGACCGCCAACACTAACCACCTCACACTAAATAATATGTGTGCGCCGCGTCATAGTATAGGCATTGTGATCCAGCAAAAATAATGCTAATGTGTGGGGAACGCAGATATCTATGATTAAAAACCCCGGCCCTAAGCGCCTAATCTAACGCCTAACCCTAACCCTAACCCTAAACCCTAACCCTACCCGCTGACCCTAACCCTAATCCTAACACTATCTCAACACGAGTGCTGCACATTGCGTGTTCTTTCAACCTCCTCTCCACCCGCGTGGGAATAGTCATTTAACCCGCGGTCGCGCACAGTGCCAATGGCGTCATCGTGCCACCACTGACGTCGCTAGGCGCGCGGCATGAGTTCAGGGCGCGGTCAGGCCCGGGGCTGGCATCGCGGATGTCTTGGTAATATTATTGGTATATCTCTATTTGTAAACAAACTAGTGGCATGTTTTGTTGCGCTAGCCTTGGCTGCCCAGTGTTTTCTCTTGCATGATGGTGACCGTCAGTTGACCTAGTATTCTCTTCCCCCCCCCCCTCTCTCTCTTCTCTCTCTCTCTCTCGTCTCTCTCTCCGTCAGGAGTCAGCTCTCGATCTATCTCTCTCTCAGTGCTCAGTCGCTTCTTCTCTCAATCTCTCTCCTCCTCTCCTCTGCCTCTGCTCTCTCTCAGTCTCTCTCCATCTCTTCTCATCTCTCTCTCTCTCCCTCTCTGCTGCTGCTATCTCTCTCTTCTCTCCTCCCTTTTCTCTTTCTCTTCTCTCTTTCTCTCTCCTCTCTCCCGCCTCTCTTCATCTCTCTCTCGTCTCTCTCTCTCCTCTCGCTCTCGCATCAGCTCTCCTCTCCTCTCTCCACTCTCTCTCTCTCTCCTCTCTCTCTCTTCTCTCGTCTCCGCAGAGAGAGTGGAAGTGATTCTGAAATGACTGCGTGCATCATACGCGGCGTACGTAAACTAATAAATATCAGGTAGCAGTAAGTATCATTGTAGTCGATCGTCAACACTAAGACAAAGCCGTGTCGACTAGGGCACCGCGGGGTGACTGCTGCCGCCGCGTAATGTGACGCTGTTTGACGGTCGTGACTGTCACCGCCTTCTTGTTACGCGACATATATAATATATGCTAGTCAGTAATAGTGTCATACGAACCGCGACAGCATGTTGATTGGCAACACTGCTGCTTACTGCGCGCGACGCTCCCCTAGCGGTGGCCTCGCGAAACTAGACCGAGAACAAAACGTATATATAAGACTAGATTCGTCATATATGATAGATATATTTAATAGATAATATGATAGATAATAATGATAGATAGGCTGGCTGAATTGATGTCTTAATCCTAAAAAACGAGACTTAGTTTAAGGGAATGGATTCGGTGGGTGATGTCAAGCATATTTCTTATTCGCCCGTTAAACCACGTATAGGAAGTGAATGGGGGGAAAGCTATGGGAATGACGACAATAAACTAGTGGCAGATTTTCTTTACAATTTTCTGGTACTGATTTTTTCCTTTTCCTTCGCTGGCTAATATCTTTAGTCCTAATTTGTTGCGTGAAATGTAAGGTGAACGCATTTGACTAATGAGGTAACAAGAAGATGGCAATTTCCGGGCAACATTTTGCCGTACTTAGCTTTTAACGTTCACGCACACGCACATACACACAGGCTCAAGCTACCCGCGCACGCACAACGCCACATATCAACGCAGAATACGCCGCGCACGCCACAGGGACAGCACATACAGCACAGGCTAACGGCGCGCACGCACACGTGCCGCACATAACACGCTGATAGCGCGGCACACGCACATACCACGCTGATACGCCGGCGCACGCAGACGCGACATAACACACAGTCTACGCGCGCACGGCACACGCACATACAACGCTGATACGCGCGCCACGCACAACGCACAAATACACGCAGATACGCGCGCCCGCACAGCGCACATATCACACAGGCTACGCGGCGCACCCATCTACGCACTATGCACGCTGCGAATACGCGCGCACGCACGACAGCACATACGCGCCGCAACGGAGCCACATACACGCTGACTACGCCGCGCACGCCACGCACATACACACAGCTACCGCGCGCACAGACACGCACATACCGACGCTGATACGCGCGCACGCAAACACTGCACATTACACGCGATAGCGCGCGCACCGCACACGCACATACACGCTGATACGCGCAGCCACGGGCCACACGCACATACACGCATGATACTCGCGCACGCGACACAACGCACATAACACGCAGATAAGGGCACGCGCGCACGCACGCCAACGCACATACACGCTGATACGCGCGCACGCACACGGCACATCCACGGCGGATACGCGCGCACGCACCACGCAACATACCACGCTGATAACGCGCGCACGCACAGCACATACACCACAGCTACGCGCGCACGCACAGGACGGTGCGCGCACATACACCAGCTGATACGCCGCGCACGCACCCGCAACATGACACGCAGATACGCGCGCACGCACACGCACATACAGCACGCGCTAACGCGCGCACGCGCACAGGTCTGCACATGCATGCTGCCATACGCGGCGCAGCGCACAGCCGCACATACGCGCCGCATCAGCTACATACACGTCTGATAGCGCGCGCACCGCACACCGCACATCACACACAGCTACGGCGCGCACGCACACGGCACATACACGCTGATACGCGCGGCACGGCACAACGCACATACGACGCGATACGCCAGCACGCAGCAGAACGCCATAACACGCTGATACAGCGCGCACGCACAACGGCACATAACAAGCGCAGATACGCGCAGCCACACGTCAGCGCACAAGCCAACAATTAGCACGCAGATACTGTCGCAGCACCCACAGCACGAGCAGCATACACGCTGAACGCGGCCGCACGCACGCACACCACATACATACAGATACGCGCGCACATGCACGCCACACTGCTCGCTACGCAGCCAGCACACAGCTCGTTACGACACAGCCATCAGCGCCAAGCGACCTTACCTTAGATTATCAATTACCTTCTTTTACCTTAATTAATACCACTGCTGTCCAACAGTCAATTGTCTGACCGCACCATACTACGTCGCCGGGAAACCGGCCGTGATCGGAAACGGTGTGCCGACCGAAAACCGCAGAGGTAGGTTACTTCCTGTTTTCTATTCTCTTGCTTTCAAATTTCCACTATATTACAACAGTTAACCGCGAGCCTAGCAGGCCATGTGGGGCGCGTAAGTGTAGTGAGGTAGTAAAGGTAAGGTAAGGTTGTAGTGAGGTTAGTAAAAGGGTTACCCGTTAGGTAATGGTGTAGTGAGGTAGTAAGGGTTAGGTAACGGTGTAGTGAGGTAGTAAAGGGTTAGGTTAAAGTGTAAGTGAGGTAGTAATGGGTTGTGTAAAAGTGTAGTGAGGTAGTAAGGGTTAATAAGGTAAGGTTGTAAAGTGCGTGGTAGTAAGGTTAGGTAAGGTAAGGTATAGTGAGGTAGTATAGGGTTAGGTAAGGTAATCGTGCAGGTGAGGTAGTAAGGGTACGGTAGGTGTAGGAGGAGTAAAGTTAGGTAAACGGTGTAGTGAGATATTAAGGGTTAGGTAGGTAAGGTGTATAGCATACTAAGGTAAGGTAAGGTGTAAGTGAGGTAGTAAGGGTTAGGTAAGGTAAGGTGTAGTGAGGTAGTAAGGTTAGTAAGTCAGGTGCTAGTGAAGGTTAGTAAAGGTTAGTAAGGTAAGGTGTAGTGAGGTAAGTAAAGGGTTAGGTAAGGTGTCAGTTGAGTAGTAAGGTGTAAGGTGAAGGTAAGTTAAGGTGTATGAGCGTAGTAGGGTAAAGTAAAGTGGGCACGTGAGGTAGTAAGGTAACAGGTAGGGTGTAGTTGAGGTAGTAAGGTTAGGTAAGGTGTAGTGAGATAGTAAGGTTAGGTAAGGTAAGGTGTAGTGAGATGTAAGGGTAAGGTAAGGTGTAGTGAGGTAGTAAAGGGGTAGGTAAGGTAAGGTGTAGTGAGGTAGTTAAGTAGGTAAGGTAAGGTGTAAGTGAGGTATGAGTCAGGGTTAGTAAGGTAAGGTGTACGTGAGGGTAGTAAGGAGTAAGGGTAAGGTGTAGTGAGGTAGTAAGGGTTATGGTAAGGGAGGTATAGGTGTAGTGAGGTAGTAAAGGTCAGGTAAGGTGTAGTGAGGTAGTAAGGGTTAGTAAGATGTATGTGAGGTAGTAAGGGTTAGGTAAGCGTAAGGAAAGGCCGCTTGCCGAATAGTTTCGTAGCGCTAGCAGAGAGCGTAAACATGGTAGATTCAGCAATTAGATGTCGTCGTGCGCCAGGGTGAGCACTTTGCGGATTCTAGCTTGCCCGCCGTGGTGAGATGTGATTTGGTGGAAAATTAGCCTGATGCGTGACGTCGCAATTGCCTGTTTGCTCGTGAAAACGATGTACGGTCGCTTGATGGTACATCCTATTATATATACTATATACTATATATATATATATATATATATATATTATATTATATATTATATATATGCAATTTCCTATGTAAGGGATGTAAAGGGCGCTCGCTCGTTCCGTGCTGGCTTCACGTTGCTCTGTTGTCTCTGCTCATGCTTCCTGTGTTCATGAAGTGTTACCCCCCCTCCTCCTCCCCTCCCTGCATCCCTCTCCTCCCCTCGCCTCCTCGCCTCCTCCCTTCCCCTCGCCTCCCCTTCCATCCTGCCTCCCCTCCTTTCTCATCCCTCCTTCCCCTCCCTCCCCCCCTCTCGCTCACCTCCTCTCTCCTCGCCGACTCTCTCCTTCGCCCTCCGCTCCCCTCCCTCCTCCTCCCCCTCCCTCCCCTCATCTCCTTCCGCTCCCCTCCCCTTCCTCCCCTTCGCCCTCACGCCCGCTATTATTAAACGTCTTGTCATGCGTATATTCCTCACCGCTATGTGCGTGTTGACCGGTTGCGAACCTACTGCTTTACTGACACCTTCTTTACACGTGCCAATAAAGAGCATATATTGATAAACACAGGCGACGGTGACTCCATACCTTGGGCGAAGCTCAACGGAATCAGTGATGAAGTCGTGTTATCAACTCATCTCGAAAACATTTCATATAAGTTTTTCCCATCGGTATTTTGTGTGTACGTAGTCACTTCGAGTTGATCTAACTGAAAAGGTGTGAATTCAACCTCCACTAACGTTCTTCTATAATGAAATCGCAGAGAGAGAAACATTTGGTTATTACAAATTACTCTCCGAAAATCGATAATGGAATTGACCGCTGGTTTCGTCGGCTGCTCGGTCGTTAATGACGTATAGAGTGAGGTCACGTTGCGTGATGATGGACTTCGTCTGTCAACACTCGCTTATGAAGCGGTGGCGTTCTCCACGTATTGACGCACAACGCCATGACAAGAGTACATAATAGGTCATAGGAGATCCTATTATATATAATCTAATAATATAATCTCGCTGTTGTGTACTCTTGGCCATACTCTATAACGGGCGACCCATCAGTATCAGGCGAGCAGCTGTGTGTGATGTGTGTGTGTGTGTGTGTGTGTGTGTAGTGTGTGCGTGTGCAGTGGCGTGTGCGTGTGCGTTGCGTGTGCGTGTGCGTCGGCGTGTTCCGTGCGCCGGTGCGTGCGTGCGTGCGTGCGTGCGTGCGTGCGTGGTGAGGGTCTGTGCGTACCGTCCATGGTGCATGACGCACACGCGTACGCCCCGCTCCGCTCATTTCGGGCAGTGCATTAGCGAGGCCTCGACCCAACACATGCTTGTCGTCGCTTCCCGTGGAGCCCGCATGAGTGGCCATTAGCTGCTGGTTTCGAGGAGGCTGGTCTTCCTGCTGGCCTCGTTCAAGCTGCAGAGAGGAAGCTGTCTTCTCAAGCGCTCGTAAATGCGCCAGAGAGGAAGCTGTCTCGCTCCTGGCCTATCAAGCGGGCCAGAGAGAAAGCTGTACTTCCTCTGCCTACGTGCAAGCTGCCAGAAGAGGGAAGCTGTCATTACGCTCTAACTCGTCAAGACGGCCAGAGAAGAAGCGTCCTTCGTCTCTGCCTTATCCCACGCGCTCAGAGAGGAAGCTGTCTTCCTCTACCGTCGTCAGTGGGGGCCAGAGAGGAGCTGTCTCCTCTGCGCCTCGTCCAAGCTGCCAGAGAGGAAGCTGTCCTTCGCTCTGCCTTATCACGGCCAGAGAGGAAAAGCTGTCTTCCTCTGGGCCTTATCAAGCGGGCCAGAGAGGAAGCTGTCTTCCTCTGGGCCATCGTCAAGCGCCAGAGAGGTAAGCTGTCTTCCTCTACCTCGTCAAGCAGCCAGAGAGGAAGCTGTCTTCGCCTGGCCTCGTCAAGCGGCCAAGGAGAGACGAGACAGCGAAGCGATCTTCGCCAGAAGATGACTGTGCTGTCTGCTGCTGCACACGCACAGCCTCGGCCACGCGCGCCACGCACCGACGCGCGCGCACACACACAGCGCTACGCACCACACACGCGCACGCAACACCGCGCACCGCACGACGCGCGCACGCACACGCGCGCGCCGCACACACACGCACGACGCGCCTTAGCGCGCACACGACACGCCACCACCAGGCATCACACACACACACACACGACAGCACACGCACACACACACACACCACAAACACACAACACACACACACACACACACACAAGCACGCAGGCCGCACACACACACACACACATCACACACACCACAGCGCACACACCACACACACATCCACACACACGCAACACGCAACACGGCACACACAGTCAACGCACGCGCGCGCCGTCAGCGGCAATACGACCCTCAGCTACATCACCATCATGCAACTCGGGTGCTACCTAGCTACATTATAATAATTATCAGGGTGGCGAGCTGTTATACTCTTATAATTATGTATACATCAGATAAGCATTACATTACATTTCCTCTGATCAAAATCATCGCCCTGGTGACGATTACCCAGTTTTTCCTCCATACGATACTGGCGGCTCAGAGGGTCTATGTCCCGCGCAGGGTACGCCGAACGTATCGCCTGGGTACGGTCCCGGTATAACCGAACGTAACCTGGTACTATCTAATATGCCGGAACCGTACTCGCGCTACCCACTAACAGATCTAGGAGTCGCCTACGCCTACTCCCTAACCCTAACGTATATTCCTAACGCCTAACACTAACATCCTAACTTCATATCAACATAGTTACCAGGGTAACGTTCCGGCCAGTGACCCTGGGGGACATAGACACCCTATCCGGACGATGGCTCTAGTTGCAAGTAAAGTGGGGCAAGTCAGGTGACAGACTAACAGGTGCGCAGGCAAGGACTTGGAAGTTGAATGGTCTAATACTTAGCCTCCGCCGTAGGTACAAATCCTCTCGGCCATCAGGACTTGTTATGTCTTTATTTTCGTAATGCGTTAATGGTTGCGTTTCTGCCTAAGCGCAGACACTGCGACTTCTCTCTTGCAACTACCGACAGCGTCTAGACTCGCTGTCAGGTTGTATGAATAAATCGCAGGCCTGCGCTAG
>NW_014577784.1:157165-161757 GCF_000485595.1 Priapulus caudatus | reverse complement strand
TAATCCGCGCGCAGCGCTTAGGATCAACAGCAAAGCTGTGCCACGCAATCTTGGATCATGTCTCTCTGGATAGTAGTAAATATGTATAGACTCATATCGTCTCTTCCCCCCACTCCTCGTAGAGAATAGGACTGGAAATCAAATTTCTCAATGATGTTCCATCTTTTCCAGCTCTAGATCTATAATGTTTCATAATCTTTCATGTATTCATTAAAGTTTGTTTTCATATGAATGGGATTTGACAAGTATTATTATAATTGGTAGAATAGGCTGCGACTAGCTAGCACGTGACTCGTGGCGTCACGTGCAAAACTATTATATAGTGCATTTCTCTTGTTCTAGCTGTATATATCTAGATATATACATATCCATATTTATATAATCTCTGAAGTATTGATCAAAGGTTTTTTTCATGCTAATTTGAATAATAGAATAAGTCCCATTTTCTTATTCTTTATTTGAAAGGGGGGTTAGACACTGGCAGATTCAGCTTTTGGGAGTGGTTGGAAGATTGCGGCAGGTGGCGCGGTGGCGTCACATTCACGCTGAGCATGGATAGCATGGTGGATAGGCTAAGAGCTATCCAGTTAGTATAATCAAAGGGCTGTATAATCAAAGATCAGTGAGCTGTTTACGTAGCGCGTTTGATTTGCTTCCCCAGAGCCACCTGGGTTAACCTGGGTAAGAAATCGAACGCATCTGGGTTAGGGAAGATAAACTAACGGTTTTTGGGTTAACCCGGCTTAATCTTCATCATGGATGTCAGTGACAAGAAAAAAAGAATAGCAATTGCAATCTTATTATTAATGAAATCTAAGAATGAGCAAACACGCTGTCATCGACAGTCATGCTTCATTACTGCTTGAAGATTTTTGAAGATTTTGAAGATTTCGTTATAATGAATTGTGGGATACTTCCCAAAGTGCGCGGCTCGGCTCGCGGGTTACTTCGTCCTCACCCAAGTAACGCCAAAATGCCATGTGACTGTCAAATCGAACGTATTTGGGGCTGGCCCGAGTAGACCAAGGTTAACTTGGGGAAGCAAATCGAATGCACTAACGATAACTCGCGCTCCCTCTCTTCCCCTCTCTCTCTCTCTTTCTCTTTTACTCTCGCCATCTCTCTCGCTCGCTCTTCCCTTCTTTCGCTCCCCTCTCGTAATCTAGAAGAGCTGATTTCCAAAAGGTTTTAACTCCCTTTTGGTCAAAAATGAGTTAGTAATTTAGTACCATCAAATTACACTATAGCCCTATCTACATCATATGTGATATCCATTTGCATCAAAAGTTGGTATATTCCTTCATGGACATGCCTCCAAACATTGAGTTTGGTCCCAAAAGGTGTTAAATCCATTAGAAGATATTATCACATTTTTATTTTGGTAATGTTCTCGCTTTGCTGTCACACAGTTTTTCACTCTAATATTTCAATACGTGATGTACGTTACCCTGAAAAAAACACCTGAATGAAATCTAATGTAATGATGATTTTTAATTGATTTTTTTTTTAAAAAGTAAAATTAGATTTAGGCGCTTTTTGGAAACAAAAATTAAAAACTCATCAAAATAAAAATGAAACACTGATCGATTTTTGTGTATTTTTGATAGGTTGGATAGATAGATAGAGAGAGATAGATATAGATAGATAGATAGATAAAAATATAAATACATAGATAAATAGATTTATAGATTGATAGAATTAGCTAGATCTGGATGAATGGATAGATATATTTTGTTGTTATTTGCTTCAACCACAGTCGTTTTCATCCAACGCTTTATTTCTGCGCATACGCGGGTGTCCTATGCTGCTAGTTTGAATAAATAAATCTCTAGGTTAAAAATTTGGATATTCATGTACACAATGCTGAAATGGCTATGAGTTTAATTGATGGGGCCGCGCCTGCACTACTGTTTTTTGTGTATCATCGGCTTTTTTCGCTTCAATTAATTGCATAAAAAAATTTGGCAAACACAAACAGTTGCAGACTAAACATTTCTTAGCACACCACAAACAGTTTGTGGACCCAAAAATTTCCTTATCCGAACCCACAAACAGTTGTTGCGGACCCAGAAAATGTCTTCAGCCAGCCACAAACAGCTTATGTAACGCCCAAAGAATTCCGCTTAGCAGCCACACAAACCACGTTTGTGGATCCACGAAACACTTTCTTAGCCACCACAGTTTGTAGAGCGCCAAAATTCCCTTAGCCAGCCACAAGCAGTTTTGGACCGCAGCTCTGAGTGCAAGCAAAGCAAAGAGTATACATATATAGACCCTGGTAAGGTATGTTAGTATTTAAAGAGATCCTGACGAATTGGAGAAGTGGATGTTTTAATAGCCCATTTGATATAGTAGACCAAAGCGTTAATTAACACCTTGGTACCGGGTGCTGTCAAATGATTAATTTTCATGCCAGTAGCAATCCTAGTGAGACTAACATAGTAATGATTGGCCCCAATCATTATTGCCCTACCAGTATGTATCCCATGAATTCGGAGAAATTTCTCCCATCTCGAATAATTGTCCCAACACTTCTATACATGAATAGCACCTTTTAACGCTTAAACACAAGGGCTCGTGGATTGCGTTGTAATATTTTACGCGCAATACATATAATTAAGCATGTACCATGATTGGGAGCGCCTGGCCTGTACAGATTTTGTGTTTTAGATAATATGTTTCAAATTTTTAAATGTTAGAAAGCTATTTAACCTTTGGCATTCGCGCACCACATGACTGGGCTTTACTGGTTTTACCATGCTGCGCACCGCACGGGTGGGCGCACAACACGCACCAGGGACGCACACCACACACACACACACACGACACGACACACACACTCACACACACACACACACACCACAACACCACACACACACACCACCAGGCCTCGCCTAAGCAGGTGGGGGTTCGGCGGGGCGTTACGAAGCAGAACCCCCCCCCCCGAGCCCGTTCCCCCCAGCCCCCACAGCAAAAATAAATAATAATTTGAAAATTCTGCCAAGAATCTTCCACCTTCAGGTCGCTCCATTTTAGGTAACTAATTGCAAAATCTCCATCCGTTCGGGAGGTAGAACAGTGGAACACCCCCCCGACACCCCTCCCCTCCGCATCGTCGTCGCTTGCGCCTCTTGCTGGTCGCTTCGGCCGCGAGCACGGGGCGTGTACAGCCGGGGGGTCAGGAGCCGGACCCGCCCTTGCGCGCAGAAAAGGCATCCTGAGGGGGTCTGCAATTTAAAAAATGCGGGGGGGAGTGCCCCCAGATCCCCCCCGCTCGCGTGCTCGCAATTGCGTCACGGTTAGACCCCCTAGGTGACAAAGATCCTGTACGACGCCCCTGCCGAGGCAACATCTCAACATTGAAAAAACGAACCCCGCCCCCCCGGAATAGAAAGCTGGCCTATACGGGCCTGCACCACACACACACAACACCACACCACACACACACACCACACACACACACACCACGACGGCACACCTGCCGCGATGTGAATATATCAGCACATCAAAAGATTTTGCTACAATTTAACTTACATATAGTATTTCTGGTCGTGTTAATCCTGTTTTGCTTATTTTGGACATAAATCGCCAATCTTACTTCGCGCAGTTGCCCAGCCCTGGAAAATACTGAAAGGAGAGGGCCAGTAGTTTATTAGGTCCAGCAGCAATACTCAATTGCCCACCATAATATTTCTGATACACAGCATCGTCGGCGCCATCTCACGACGAGAGAGAGAGACAGAGTATGAGAGGTGTAGACGGACGGAACGAGACGCAGAAACGACCGAGAGACCCGAAAGACGACTACAGGGTAGAGAGAGAGCGGCGTAGAACTGCGCTAGGTTAGACGAGGGAAGAAGTCATATGTAAAATAACTAAAATATAGTATAGTAGACTTAGATATATCATTCCTATAGACTATGGACAGACAGATAATATAGATCACCAGAGCGTTCCAAGCGCCTAAGAGTTGACATAATTGTCGGGCGAGCGGAAGGTTACCCATGTTGACTGATTTCTTGCATAAGCTACACGCGCCTGGGCGTCCACGGCGGCGAAGCCATTTCCGTTCGCCACACAGCACCAGATCTGACGATATTTTTAACGTCGGTTCTTGACGCGTCTTCTCTTGGCACTTGATCTGCCCCCTAAGCGCTCGGCGTTGACTAGGGCGATCATCCATCGCAAAATCAGTCAGCTACGTCTGACACTCGAACGCGGTTCATATAACGTTTGCTCACAGCTCTTCGATTTGCGTCGTTAAGTCACTCGGACATTATCAGTCTCAGGCATCAGCATTCCGGAAAAAACCGTTTGACCTGCCGATTGTCCCTAGAGACTGTACTAGGCCTCACAGTAACGTAAGGTCGTTCGAATGTGAAACCCTCAACACAGTACTCAAGTACAGGCAGGTCATTTCAGTTGCAAACCGTCACGAGCAGAAAATGAATTTGAAAGAAGGAACGTCAACAGAACAAAATTACTGTTATAGCGTATAAAGGTTAATGAGTCTACAGTCAGCGAATCCAATTTCCTCCTGACCAATCATAGTCATCTTTGACACTAACGATATAGGATTTTATTATGAGGGT
>NW_014577784.1:149302-154584 GCF_000485595.1 Priapulus caudatus | reverse complement strand
GTCGGAAGTACCCGATATGCGTCGGAAGTACCTGAGTTAGGGCTCAGTATAAAAGATGTGGATGCCATCTAAATGACGTGCAATAGAACAATTACTTATTATTACCTCGTCATCAAAGATACTTGTACTTCCGCATTTCAATGTGTGACAAGAGACGCGTCGCGCTATCCTAGCAGCAACTGATCGGATGTATAATTATGTATTACAGAGACAGAAATAACCTTCTAAGAAAGCAGACTGAGACAGTAAACGTGGGTTTGAAAATGTTCTTATTTTAAACCAAAATTCGGGAGATTTTTATAATATTCGGGAGATCGGGAGATTGAATGAAATTTCGGGAGACTCCCGGCGAAATCGGGAGGGTTGGAACGTCTGTAGATAGATAGACGGACAGACAGACAGACAGACAGACCCCATTGCTTGCACGCTGGCTTGCAACCGACTACATTACCGGCTAACCACTGCATCGCCATGCACAATGACAATCAAAACGATCCTAAGCACTTTCTCGTGACGCTTACTAGCTCCAGCTGTTATGAATAACAGCTGAAGTTTAACGAGTAAAGGTACACGGCCATCAGAAAACTTACTTATCTAGCGGTCATAAACCAAAACAAACATTTCCTTGAACATTCCCAAATGGCGTTTGTTCTCTTGTTTTGAAGGTTTTCTTTGGTCAAAGTAAATCAGTCAAGAAACGGCATCATATTTGGGTTAATTCACTCAAACCCATGTTGTTTTAAAGAAAACATACTAAAAAACTACTTTGGCCTAACTTAACAGAAAGTTCGAGAAAGTTTTTGGTAGATAATTGGAGATAAGGCCATGTCTAGCACGGAAGTATGACTGTGGAATCTTTCTGTGGAAGATTTGGACTTTGAAGCGTACGAAGTGACTACTGACTAGTGCTGCCACGTAACGGCACCTTCCTTCGACGTCCGTGTTCTAGCAACACCCATGTCGCATCCTTCTAAATTATATTATCTACCATGATTCACGTCGTCACGTGTTCTAATCTAATTCGGTGGGCCGCGCATTGTTGTCTCGCCTGCCTTACAATGTTATTTCCCGCGCCCACTCAACAAATGTCTCTTCACTCCCTGTGGTTGATTCGTATTTGCTCCGGTTGAGGCAATTGTGCGCACAGACTTTAGTCGTCGTCGTGCGGGCAGGTGATACAGGTTTCCGTTAGTCTGTGGCAGCAGTCATAATCGGCAGAGGAGTGTCGTCGTTCATGCTTTGAATAGGCTGGTCCGGTGAATAGGGGGAATAATCTAGCTAATTCCCGGCACTTTTTCTAAACGCGCGGAGAATGGTTACACAAAGGTTGTTGCGCTCGCGCTCATTGCAGCTACTTGAGTTTAAATCCCTTCAATACGTCGGCACATCACGTACGGCGAATTGCGCACGTATACGCACTGCCATTTTCACCGGCCGAAATTAACGTCGAATATTGTCAACAGTTAAGACGAGTATTGTGATAAAAATTCGACTTTAAATAGCAAAAATGCTGTTTTGCCGATTTGTCCTTACAGTTTTGAAAAGATTGCGCGAAAAGATACGACAAGACAAGAGATAGGAGACAAGATATAAGATACGAGTTCTTAATTCTGATGACGAATAGCAAATATGAACAATCTATTTTAGCTGTAAACTATATAGTAATTCAACATCATCCAAGTCAACCAAAGTCGGGCTGACAATATAGATGATCGCATTCACCACCTCAGCTGGATCATGTGCTAGGGTTTTTGAAAACTCATACAAACTCTCATAGACTTATGGACAGCGTGTTTGCTAACCCGCAAAGATGCTTTTGCGATGTTGAAAAAAGACATGCAACAGCGTGCTGAATTGGCAAACAGAAAAAGATGCAGCCACCCTTATCATGACAATGAGTGTCAACTTGATAAGTGTCACCTTACAATGTATAAGGACATGCAAGTAATCAAAGGCTTTGTGTGTACTACTGTGTTTCTCAAAACCAGAGACATCATAGTGGGTGCGTAGCTTTTACTTCTGTTTATGGTAATTTTCAGTCGTTTAACTGTGGACGATGGCGACGTCGTCTATGGCGGTTAATATGATGAGAATAACGATGATGATGAGATGGTAATTATGAGAATAATGATAATGATCAATATGATTAAGTTAAATAACCGTTGGTTCTCTGTATAATAGCATCACACGAATATAAGGTTTATTGCATTATATCCGTATCGAGTTTACCAACAAGGAAAAATCTTTCAAATCTTTCGAACAATTTTCTACTCGGAGAAGTAGTCGGAGTGGGAATCAATGAACCGCTGGCACTGCCGTCCTTTATTAATCTTTGCTGATTCCGCGAGCACAATGCACGCTCTGCAAAGACGGCTAAATATATTCACATTTGCCACACACACACACCTATGTGTGCGTTTAATGTAGTTTTAATATACGTAGAGCACCCCTTCCCCTCTTCCTCCTGCTTTCTCCCATATCTCTCTGTCCCTCCCGAGGAGTGCGAGTGTCGGTTTATCTCTCTCCCCGCGTTCTCGCTCTCTATCTGTCTCTCTTTCTCTTTGTCTCTGTCTCTCTCTCTCTCTCTCTCTCTCTCTCTCTCTCTCTGGCCTTCGTGTGTGGTGGGGTGGTGTGTGGTTGGTTGTGTGTGTGGGTGAGTGTGTGTGTTGTGTGTGTGTGGTGTGTGTGTGTGTGTGTGTTGTGTAGAGCGTGGCTGCGCCGCCGTCTGGCCGTTTCCGCTGTCTGTCTGTCTGTGCGGCGTCGGTCGGCGGTCGGTCGGTGTCCGACGACGTCGGGTTCTCCTCCTCTCTCTCTCGTCTCTCTTCTCTCTCTCTCTCTCTCTCTCTCTCTCTCCTCTCACTCTACCTCTTTCTCTTCCTAATCTATTTCTGTTGCTTAATTCGTACATACCGCTGCCCTTTTACCCCGCAGTGTTCGCCGTCCTTCTCCTTGTTGGGATACTAAAAAAAATTATTCACTCAATCATATAAAACACAAGCGCAATTTGATTTCTTCACAGACTAGGTAGCAAGCCGTATTAAAAACACCATTCGTTTTCAAAAATTCGCCCGACAGGTCATGCACACACTTAACAAAGCCGTTTGGGGTAGGTGATACCTGCGCAGACACATGTATGAGACGGGATACTAGAGCAAGCGTGCCGAAAGAAGGTGTTGATCCGAACGCTGCAGCCCAGCATCTTGGCCCGCAGTTCCGCGCAAGGCGCACGCGACGCGGGAACGTCCTACGACAGTATGCAGCCGCTGTCAGCTTATGCGATCCGTGCGCCGAAAATGCCATAGGGTCGGCGACGGATCCATAGCTGGCCAGCGAAACAGTCCAAGATTCTTACCGGGAATTCAATGAAAGCAGCTCGCTGCATTCAGCTGGCTGTTGCTTTGCAAGTCATTAAAAATATCAATTTAAAGCTGTCACAGTTTCTACTTTTATCACTGTGTTGTATACGTGTTTATTATGGAATTGATATTGTCATTATGCCGTTCAGCGCTTCATGTAACGAGCGGCAGCTGCCAGCAGATTACAATAAGCTGGGTTTATATAATACACTGCAGAAATAATACGCCTCTGATTCATTCGTAAATAAAATGTTGATCTATATACAAAAATGAAGAGGTAATAATCACAAATATTGTCAATAGGTCAATAGCTCCTGATATTATCTGTGAATTGTGCGTGTTAGATGACATACTTGTGACGCCATGACTTGTGGCCAGGCTAAAAAATAATTTTGTTGAGAAAACGCATTTTTGTGACTTCTGAAAAATTGTTCCTAATGAACATTTTAAAGACACTGACGCACGCACTGAGCAACGCACACACACATAAAAACACATACATGCACCCATGCAAATGTCTGTGCCGGCCTGCGTGCGTACGTACGTGCGTCGGTGTGTGACTGCGTGCGTTTATACATGTATACGCACGTGTCTGCGTATTTATGTGCTTCGTAGTACTACAGCTAGCTATGTGCTTGCGTGCTTGGCTGCCTGTATAAGTAGGTACGGGCGTACGTACGTGCGTCCGTCTGTACGTGCCCGCGTGCGGGCGTAATCATTAGAATGTGTGCGGACGCATGAGCGTGTACAGCAAACTGTGCGATCAGAATGCATATCCACACAAAGCAGCTAAACGTATGCACGCACGCGCACGCCTGGACGCTTGCAGGCAGGTGCACGCAGACACTTGCATGTAGGCGTACACGCACGCCCGCACGCACCTGCACATGCACACATACATGGAAGATGCGCGCATAGTGATACGCGTGTATCTAGACGCTACACGTACACATAAAGATGTATGTATCTCGTGTACGCACACACAGGAAGGCACGCAATCGCGACGGGCACCGCATGTCGTTTTTCTCACGGTTGACCGTCAAGGTAACTGCGAGCAGGCGAGTTGCAAGTTTTTCTGTGAAGTCGCAAATTACAGAACAGCAATGAGGGCAGTGTCCCTCGACCGTAGGGTTAGACGAAGTTTTTGCTTTAGGCCGCACGCTGGCAGCATGTAATACATGCAAAAATGCCTATCCGCCTCGGCCCGCTTGCTGCGGGTGAAACAAGCCAACTTCACTGAATATAATTCTCAGTGTAAACGCAGGACGGTGTATATGTTCGCTGTACGTACGTACGGCGGACTTGTGTACATTTGAAGCGACGGCAGGCATTTTCTCTCGGGTTATTGCTCCCCTTATTGTTCGTACGAGACTGCTGATCGTAGCACGACAATTATACGATATACATTTAGCTACACATATATACAAGGAAATCTATTACAAAGGTTATAGGTAAGCATCGTACTACTGCAATGACGTCAATGAAACACTACAGCCCAGAGGTATTTAAAGAGATCGTCATGAAAAAGAAATGCTTGGATATGTTGAATTAAGATTCTATAGATATATACGTTAGAAACTAAGTTAAGGTTACAGTTGTATGCAGTAAAATACAGTCGTCATGATCGTGGTGGTGGTGGTGGTGGTGGTGGTGGTGGTGGTGGCACGACCAATTCAGAGGCTAGGACTGGTCATCGAACGACCATAATTATAGTATATATGACTGAATCATTTAAATTCCTACTATAGCAATGAAATTATAGTGCGAATGCAGAAAAGATGAACGCAGAAACACGCGTAAAAAGTGAGTAAACATGATTTGAGATTGTAATGGATATTTCAGTATAGAATTTTTCACTGTAGCGGTGGCACCGGACCCTCGGGTTCCTAGCAGGGTGGCTCCCTGGGAACCAGAGTGTGGGTGATC
>NW_014577784.1:146177-149292 GCF_000485595.1 Priapulus caudatus | reverse complement strand
CTCTCTCTCTCTCTCACTTTCTCTTTCTTTCTTAATCTATTTCTGTTGCTCATTCGTACATACGCTCCCTTTACCCCGATGTTCGCCGTCCTTCTCCTTGTGTGATACTAAGAATTTTTCACTCAATCATCTAAACACAAGCGCAATTTGATTTCTCACAGACTATGTAGGCAAGCTGTATAAAAACACCATCGGTTTCAATTCTGCCCACGGTCATGCACACACTTTCACAAAGCCGTTGGGTATATACTTGCACAGACACATTATCCAGATGAGACGGGATACTAGAGAAGCGTTGCCGAAAGGAGGTGTTGATCCGAAACGCTGAGCGCAGATCTTGCGCGCAGTTCCGCGGCAAGGCGCACGCGACCGCGGGAACGTCCTACGACAGTATGCAGCGCTGGCAGCTATGGATCCGTGCGCCGAATGCATAGGTCGGCGCACGGATCCATAGCTGCCAGCAAACAAGTCAAGAATTTTTACCGGGAATTCAATGAAAGAGCTCAGCTGCATTGAGCTGCTGTTGTTTGCAAGTTCATTAAAAATATCAATAAAAGTGTCAACAGTTTCTACTTCTACACTGTGTTGTATAAGTTTTATTATGAATTGTATTGTATTATGCGTCAGCGGCTTCATGTAACGAGCGGCAGCTGCAGCAGATACATAAGCTGGGTTTTATAATAATACATGCAGAAATAATACGCCTCTATTCATGTAAATAGAAATGTTGATCTATATACAAAGAATGAAGAAGTAATAATCACAAATATTGTCAATAGGTCAATAGCTCCTGATATTATCTGTGAATTGTGCGTGTTAGATGACATACTTGTGACGCCATGACTTGTGGCCAGGCTAAAAAATAATTTTGTTGAGGAAATGCATTTTTGTGACTTCTGAAAAATTGTTCCTAATGAACATTTTAAAGACACTGACGCACGCACTGAGCAACGCACACACACATAAAAACACATACATGCACCCATGCAAATGTCTATGCCGGCCTGCGTGCGTACGTACGTTCGTCGGTGTGTGACTGCGTGCGTTCATACATGTATACGCACGTGTCTGCGTATTTGTGTGCTTCGTAGTACTACAGCTAGCTATGTGCTTGCGTGCTTGGCTGCCTGTATAAGTAGGTACGGGCGTGCGTACGTGCATCCGTCTGTACGTGCCTGCGTGCGGGCGTAATCATTAGAATGTGTGCGGACGCATAAGCGTGTACAGCGAACTGTGCGATCAGAATGCATATCGAATGACTCAGAATGACTCAGAATGACTCAGAATGTTTACTCGAAATGACCGCACATTCCGTAGTTGATTTAGGACATTTGCTTTGCAGGAAAGCTAAGGAAACCGACACATTTACTCTGCATGAGTGTTATCTGAGCCTTGCACATTGAAATAGTATGCAACTCGTTGCCCTTGATAATAATATATTCATATGAAAAGAGGGAAACAATGGAGGTTTTATGGATTTCCGTGTAAAATGCGACTGCACTGGTCCATTTCAGCGACTTTCTTATAATATATCATTCGACACTATACTATTATTTGCGCTAAGAAATGTTACAAGGCTTACACATGTGTGCGGTATGAACGTTGTTTTGTTTGTGAACATGCACAAATACATCGGAATTTTATATAGTACACAGTTACGTTAAACGATACAGATGATGTGCAGGACTGACAAGACAGTATAATGAACACCATGCTATCCTATGACCGTCCTGCACATGATCTGTATCGTTCAACCGCAATGGCAACTGTGAAGAAGAACATTGTGTAATAACTAGAATGATGTTCACTATTTAAATGTTGTCTCACCGATGGAAAGTAATCTTTGCTGCTTTTCACTCTTGACATCGAACAACCTTACAGTTGTATGCACTACAACACAGTGGCATGATATATGGATGGATGGAATATCGATGGATATGTATGAATCCAAAACTATATATGCTCTATGCTCTGCATAGCTCTATGCTATATGCATAGCTCTATGCTATATGCACTCTGCTCTGCTATATATACATGCTGTAACTATGACGTCATCATCGTAGATATCAGAAGATCCGGTGTATCAACATGGATACGGGAGTTGAAGCGCAAGTCATGATTGCAGAGTTTATAGCTAGACTGGCAGCTCCTGCAAGTATCCTTGGCTACAATGAACTCAGTTAGTGTAGCGTGTGGAACTGTCGAGCGGGTAGCAGTCTAGCTTAGCGGCCGAAGCCGTATCCAGAAAAACTACGGGCAAATGCCATAAACATAGGCTCGTTGCGCCATCTATCGGACGCCATATGTTGTAAAATAATGTCAGGGCATGAAACAGCAAAAATGGTAAATCGGTTTTATACAGAAAAACGACGCGCGCCGAGCAGCAAACCAACAATTACGACCATTTCTATGAAATGTCTACCTACGTGCGTAGTGAAAAAGCTTGTGGAATTGCCACAACTGCTGAATTGAGCGATTTTACGGCTTTGGTCTCTACCCAAAGGGACCTGGGTAAGCTGTTCCAAACAATGCAGTGAATTTGATTTAGTGTACTGCTACGCTGCGTTTTTCGCGCTTCACGCGGATCCGGGCTGCCAATCGTCAAGTTGATGTACAACTGTAGGTATTTTATGTATTTTTAATGTGCTATTTATATTTTTATTTAACAATTAGAAAATCATGAAACTGCTACTCTTCAAATATTAGGGCAAAGTTAATTCCACACGCCTGAACGGGTATGAAAATCGATGGGTGACTGCAAAAACCCAACCCAGCACGCTTTTATGGCCTTTATAACCCGCCAACTTTTGATCGGTTGCTTCCATGTTGGGAGTCATGTCAGTTTTTTAGCTCATCTGACATAGTCAGATGCAGCTTGTAGAATCGCATGCGCGTGCGTCCGGCGTGCGTCCGTCCGGTCGTCCGTCCGGCCGTGCGTCCGTCAACAGTTGGGCACAAATCTAAACGGCTCGACGTACGGATTCGAAAGTTGGGACGTGGGGGGTAATCCAAAAACGAGTTAGGATGTCGAAGCTGGGGATCAAAGGTCAAAGGTGTTTAACTTAAGGTATAGAGAGGAAATGCAGAATTGCGGCACAAATCTAAACGGCTCGAC
>NW_014577784.1:109563-145468 GCF_000485595.1 Priapulus caudatus | reverse complement strand
CAAGAGGAGGGTTAAACATGGATTTGTTGATTGTTAACAAAGGTCTGAACTGCTTTTGCTATTCGAATTGGCTACGAAAGTCAAACAAGAATAAAGAAGACTTATGTATAAGACGTCTTGCTATGCACAAATGAATTTATCAGCAAAACACCAGACACCAGATGAGCCCTGTCGCACTGCGGCACTTGTTTGATAATGTAATTTTTTAAATACGATTTTACAATTAAAGCTACATTTTTTATTTACATAGAAAAATTATGTCTAAAAGTCTCGAAATAACATTATCTCGAGTTATTATATATTACCTATTAACTATAATGCTCTAATATGGAGTGATGGGATCTACTGGAGCTATACTGTAGGTTCAACCAAATCAGGAAGGTCACAGGGAGGTCTCAGTTGCAATTAATAGTGCTTATCGGCGGTTCTGTGATGTCAACTCGGCAACAGTCCCGGCAAACGGCAGTTCTGTGCAGTCAATACGACGACAGCTCTGGCAACCGGCAGTTCTGTTCTTGTTAACTCGGCAGCGGTTCTGGCAATGAAGCAACAAGATTTCTCTGCGGCCGTCTCAGCTAAGCTGTGCCGTCGATCAACAGGTCTTTTTGCCAAGGGACGCTATCCTGCACCATGTAGCGTCGTCATCGTAGGCGTAGCCTCGCAGATTAATAATGACAGTACAGTTCAGAGGAGATATGGTTGCCGCATTCAGGGTAACCGATGCGCCACAACATACGGCAGTGGTGGCAAGTGGGCGAAGACCGTATAATGCGACCGGGGTAACTGACGACCAACCTACAATCCACAACGTTAAAACCCCCAGAAGACATCCTCTCACCCTTGGCACTTGGAATGTACGTACCTCTAATGATAGTGATAATTCAATGAGACCAGAACGTGCAACAGCTATCATCTGCAGAAAATTAGAAAAAGCATGTATTGATATCTCTGCACTCAGTGAAGTTCGACGTCCCGGCTCAGGCAATATCGTTAAAAGAAGTCACACAATCTATTGGAGTGGAAGAAAAGAGAAAGCAGCAGGTGTTGGTTTTGCCATCTCCAACAAACTAGCTCCTCAAGGTATCAATCCGATACCAATTAATGACAGGCTTATGTCAGTGCGCATACAGTTGAAGAGTGGCGGACACCTTACACTTATCAGCGTATATGCACCAACTATGCAAAGAACACATGAAGACAAAGAACAGTTTTACGAGCGGCTTGGCACTTGCATTACATCAGCTAAAGATGACAACATCATAGTTATAGGTGATATTAATGCTCGTGTTGGCATAGACTGGAAATCGTGGCCATCTGTCATCGGTAAACACGGCATTGGTAATATGAATTCAAATGGACTAATGCTATTAGAGTTCTCTGCCAGATTTCAGCTTACAATCATGGGTACAATGTTTCAACTTAAAGACAGCCTGAAGAACACATGGCAGCACTTGCGGTCAAAGCACTGGCATCAGATTGACCATGTACTAGCAAATCAAGCTGCAAAGCAACACATCATAGTGACCAAAGTCAATCAAACAGCAGACTGCTTCACTGATCACAAGTTGATTGTTTATAAGTGTCATTTCTCCATAAAACCAAAGAAGAAGGGCACAAAGCCTCCCAAAAAGCTTGACACTTGCCTCAACAATGAAAGAAAAGAAATGCTGGAACAGTTGGGAAAGATTGCAAAGAACATTGGGAAGAACTCAGAGAAGTGCTTCAAAATGAAGCCAAAAACGTATTTGGAAAGAAGGAAAAGAAACAGAATGACTGGTTTGACGAGCAGGATGGAGAAATCAGAGAGCTGCTTAAAAACAAGAAACTGAACAGGAATGCTCTTAGAGAGCGTATCAGAAAGCTAAGGAAAGCTTTCCTAGCGAAAAGCTGAGGAAGCAGTGATTTTTTCACAGAAAAATAACCATAGAGAATATTTTTAAAGTCTACCGTCCAAGAACTAAGAGCTTCCATCCTGTTAGATCAAAAGATGGCGAGCTCCTGACTTCACCAGATAGCATCAAAGACAGATGGGTAGAGCATTTTAGTGATCTTCTAAACCAACTGATGTGGATTTAAGCATCTTGGATGATATAGAGGAACACCCAATTATTGCGTCCTTTAATGATCCAATCTCAGAAGAAGAGCTAGATAAATCTCTCAAGAACACCACATTAGGAAAAAGTCCGGGCCTTGATGAAATACTCCCTGAAGTTCTTGTGCATGGCGGCGCTCGTTTGAGAGCTTTCCTACTTGTACTCTTTCACATCTTCTGGACAACAGAGGAGATTCCCTCTGACTTCATTGATCCTAACATCACCATCCTGTTCAAGAAAGGTGACAGAAGTCACTGCGGCAATTATAGAGGAATATCACTTCTAAGCGTAGTTGGTAAAGTCCTAGCAGACGTCATCTTGCAGAGACTACATCACCTTGCAGAGAAGATATACCCGCAATATCAGTCAGGGAACCGCAAGGGCAGAAGTACTGTGGATGGAATCTTCACCCTTCGACAAGTAATGGTGAAAACGAAAGAACAGCGCAGAAGTTTGTATATAGTTTTTGTGGACTTCACTAAAGCGTTTGACACCGTCAATTGTGAGCTACTCTTTATCATCCTGAGTAAGCTGGGCTGTTCTGCAAAGTTTATAAGAATCATCAATAAGCTATATACGAACGTGCATGCAAGACTCATTGTATATGGTGAACTCACACAGGCCTTTGAGTACAACAGTGGTGTCAAGCAGAGTTGTAAGCTAGCACCAACACTCTATGGCATCTATGCAGCTGTTTTACTTTGTCTTGCTTATAAGGAAATCAAGCACACCTGCAGTATAACGGTCAGATTTCGCTATGATGGTGATCTATTTAATCATTGGAGACTGAAGTCAGAGACCAACGTTTTTACCGAGTACATCAGGGAGGCTCAATATGCAGACAATATAGCCATATTCAGTGACACTTCAGCGGGACTACAGTTGTTACTCACAGCTTACAACGACATTGCTAAGAAGATGGGACTACGTATTAACACTGCAAAGACAGAGACCATGTGCATTGGTATTGAAGCTGAGTTCTTCATAGCGGACACCAAGTTGGCGAACGTCACCCGCTTCAAATACCTTGGCAGCTATGTAACAAATGACTGCTCTATGAAAGAGAAACTTGCAGCTCGTATCCAAGCAACATCACGTGTATTTGGTCGACTACGTCAAAGAGTGTTCAACTCACGTGACCTTACAATAAACACTAAAGTCAAAGTCTACAACCAGTGTCTTATGCCACTTCTGATGTACGGCAGTGAAACCTGGACTCTGTACCATCATCAAGATCGACAACTGAGAACAATACAACAACGTCACCTGCGCTTAATCATGCATATTAAATGGGATCATTACATCAGTAACGAGGAGGTCCTGAACAGAGCGGGTGTTAAAGACATCAAGTTGAAGCTAGTTAGAAGTCGTCTGCGTTGGTTTGGCCACGTCTGTAGAATGGATAATGACAGACCAGCAAAGGCACTCCTATACAGCGAGCTAGCAAATGGATCCCGATCTGTTGGTTGCCCTAAATTAAGATATAAGGATACATGCAAAGGTGCTCTGAGGTGAGGTAATGTTCTTGATCAGTGGAGCAATGTTGTAGACAACAGACAGGAGTGGAGAGGTATTGTGGATACAACTTGTGAATGCTTCAACATAAAGAGAATCAAACAGTATGAAAGACAAAGTGAACAAAGACTAAAGAATTTGAACAAAAGATGATCTATGAACTTTATAGTGATAGATATTTGTACTACATTATTGTATCCCCCGAACGAAGTTAATAAGGTTGCGACACACGGTCAAAATTTGCGTAAACAACTCGCGAGAGAACTGAATGGAAACTTGCGGTGTATGAAAGCATAAAATGTTGCGAACCTTGTTGTAAACTGTTTTGCCAGCTTGTTCGTTTTTCTGGAAAGTGCTTATTAACAAACTGTTCAAGTATTAAAATATGTAAAGCCAGTTCAGTACCTCCAACCTGGTTTAACGTGTAAATATTGTTTTTCGTGTATGGCTACCACCAAGGTATAGCGCTTATTTATGCAACACTATAAATTTATATGTAATCTCGATTGGGCTTCTGTGACTTATCCAAGCTAACAGCATCTTAACTTAATGGAAAATTAAATTAAACTAAAACATTACTCACGTTAATCATAAAAATAATTAGGAAGCCATACTTCTACGTCTAGTATATTTCTACCATCTAGATCAGTGCTAACTTTCAGAATATTATTAACTTACTGTTTGTTCGAAATTGGATTCAAGCCATTTTAAAATTGTCATTACCGCAGAATTCCATAGGAAATATACGGAATTTAGACATTTCACAGTTGGTTATGTCACACTAATTTGTCCCTCATTATTTAAAGGTGCCTAACATTTTAGTGATACTGCCTAGCAGTATATCAAGTATTAGAAATAATATTTAAGATTGGATAAAATTCGTATATGCCCTACATATTAGAATGGATATTGTTATAAAATAAAGCAACTTAGATATACAGGGTAGTTTCATTATCATATGCAGCAGCCGCTCATATGATGACGACACATGATGACGGCAACGCCGACAGCGACGCCGACAGCGATGACGACAGCGACGACAACGACAGCGACGACTCTTTTAA
This sequence comes from Priapulus caudatus, assembly GCF_000485595.1. Taxonomy (NCBI): domain Eukaryota; kingdom Metazoa; phylum Priapulida; class Priapulimorpha; order Priapulimorphida; family Priapulidae; genus Priapulus; species Priapulus caudatus. Next base: position 140,796 of record NW_014577784.1, on the reverse strand, counting down.
TTGCGTGACTCTTCGTTTGATGACAATTTGACTTATCGCGTATGTGTGTTAAAATGTAATGCTCAATGTCTCAAAATTATTTATTAGAGAATGTATATATGTTTAAACAGTTTACACAGATGCAGCATGTATATAGAGATTTGTGTATCATGTATGTATGTTTTTTAGATATGCGCAACAGTGAGCAGCAGTGTAAAACCACTCTGACACTTTGTATAGATATAGTAGGTAAGCTTACGCGCACAGTTTAACCTACTACCACACCCTAACCGACTATCCGCTGTTATTATTTGAAATTTTGTACTTGCTACATGCGTAGTAAATGAGCTATACTATTCAATGCTAATTATTCCATAAATTGTCTACCTATAGCTCATAACACATGTTAGGTAGGAGCGGAGACGTAGCACCCAGAATTATATCATATATGTAGGCGGGAATTTAAAGGCCTTAGAGGTTCACCAAGGTACCCTAATACGTGAGCTTTGTTACCACTCGTGAGACCTATCTGGTTTTGCTACCTTATTTATCAAGTGCTTATTTATCTCTTTATATCCGGCTTTATCTGTGTGCAACCACACACATTTGTATATGCTACTAAAATAGACGTTTATCGCAAATCATTCCGTTTTGCAAAAGCATCAACAACGCGGGCGTTGACAGTCAGATATTCCGCAACGTCGATTGCTAACGTTCGTTCACCAAGAATTTCAACATTCGCGAGTGTGACGTCATTAGCTTTTGGATAATGAGCAACGTTATATTTATTTAATATTGCTGCAATTAGTCTGGAATTACCAGTCTATTATCTATAGCGGCTCAATATATAGCACATCGTATTGAACAATAACACCACGCGAATACATTTAGTAACTTTCCGTTGTGAAAAAATATTTTGTAACAGGTTATATATAGTTTGTTGCAAAATATATGTGCAATTTCATTAGCGTGCATGTTAGCAATTTTGTAGACGTTTTTGCTTTAATAAAGATAGTTATAGAACAAAATATCGTGGTTTCGTTTACAAGTATAAATGTATATAGTAACAAACATTGTATGTATTTTGACATTACGGTACCGCATGCCTATAACACATAATTAACTAGATTAATAGACTAATAGATTAATCATATAGATAAATAATACGCGGTGTCTATGTGAGTATATAGTTAGAATAGAATAGATGTATATACGTTGGACATACATTGACTAAAGAGAACAATTAATAACATCATGATCGCCATAAAAACAACTACCACTGTTACTATTACTATTACTAGCTGTTACTATTACTGCAACGCTGCTTTGTTCACGAGTTGGCCAAATACCACTACCAGTTCAACACTCTGGCTTGTACCACCTGTGCAGGTGGCCGGGTGTATAGGTGGTGCACAACAGTAGTGGGCGACAGGCCTGAAGAAGCATCGAACGGAAATTAATTAAAAACACTTAGAGAGTTTCGGCGCATACGCGACATACACTTAATTCATGTTAAATGACCACAGATTCAAAGTTCGATCTTCACTCATGCATCTATCTATCTATCTATCTATATATCTATCTATCTATCTATCTATATATCTATCTATCTAATCTATCGATCTATCTATCTATTCTATCTACTCTCTCTATCTATCTATCTATCTATCTAATTATCTGTGATCTATCTATCTATCTATCTATCTATCTATATCTATCTATCTATTATCTATCTATTCTATCTTATCTATCTATTCTGTTATCTATCTATTATCTATCTATCTATCTATCTATCTACTTCTATCTATCTATCTATCTATCTAGATCTATCTATCTGCCTATCTGCCTGACGGCCGTACTGCCGACGACAGACGGCCAGTCCGTCCGCCCTTCGTCTGTCTCGCCGTGTCTGTGCGTGGCGCGTGCGTGCTTGCGTGCGTGCTTGCGTGCGTGCAGTTTGTGTGTGTGTATGTGTGTGTGTGTGTGTGTGTGTGGTGTGTGTGTGTGTGTGGTGTGTGTGTGTGTGCGCGCGCGCGCGCGTGTGTGTGTGTGGTGGGTGGGTGTACGTGCTTCTTGCGTGAATGTATATATCTCGCCATCTCTCTCTTTCTGTGTGTGCGCGTGCGTGCGTGCGTGCGTGCGTGCCTGTTTGTGTGTGTTTCTGCGTGTATATGAGCGTGTGCATGAGAGGAGATAAGACTGAAAAGGGAGCGTACAGCTAGCGTGCGTGCGAGTGTTTGTGCGTTCCTGCGTGCGTCCCTGCGTGCGCGCGAGCGTTGGTGCGTTGTTATGGCCCAGTCACACATTGAATATAGCCCGCGAATTGAAAATTAATTAAAAAATGGAAAATAAGATCAGTGCGTCGTTGTGCGCCCAACTTTTGTCGGGATTTGGGAGAAGCTAGCTAGTTGACAACGAATGCACAGCGTGTTGCTAGCGCGCTGCGCGTGCGTATACAGGGCGCATACAGAGCGTATACAGGGTGCATACAGAGCGTATACAGGGTGCACATGTTAAAAAATCCAACGAATGCACAGCGTGTTGCTAGCGCACGGAACAAATGGTCCGCGCATGCACCGCGCATGCACCGCGCATTCAACGCACAGCCAGCGAACGGTCAGGTCAGCGAACGAACAGGACAGGGATATGGTGTTGTGAGGCACCCTCTACCCACAGGACATAGGGTGATACTTAGTCCCAGAGGCAAGATGCCGCAGAGTGAGGGCAAGCTTCAGGCCAGGGTCGAGGGCCTCTCTGTGGGTTGTATTCTGCTTTGTGATCCTCGGACCCATTCTGGTTAGCAGCTCGTCGAACATCTCGGGGGCCATCCGCATAAAGTTCTTGAAGGCTGCCTGGTCTTCGTTACGGAGTTCAACAAGTAGCTAGTCATACAGGCCAAACTGTCGTCGCCTACCGATCCACGGTCGGACCTAGAACCTCCGTTGACCTCTTCTCTGTCTCCTTCTCTTGATGACATAGACTTGGTGAAGTGCCAGTTTCATGAGGTTCTGCTGATGTTGGAGAACCGCGATTTCGTATTGTAGTCGCAGCCTGTCGGGATCCTCCTACTTCTGAGGTGGTTCTTCTAGACACGATCAGCAGGAACCTCTGTCATCACTCATGAGGGTCGGAGGAGAAATGATGATGAGGAGGTGGGGCGGGACCCGTTTATATACCCCATGGCTACACGCTGCGTACACGCTAGCAACACGCTAGAAGAACGCTGGGCGCGCTACAGACTCGTTCAGCACTCGTTCAGCACGCCCATCAGTGCCGGATTAACCATTAAGCAGACTAAGCACGTGCTTAGGGCACCAGGGCCAAAGGGGGCACCACAAAGTTGGGAAAAGGGTGAAAATAAAAAAAAATGAATAAAGATTTGTACTTCCCAGGTGTACCACAAGAGGCCCCAACAATACAATACAATACAATACAATACAATACAAGGGGCCCCTAATGCCACCCAACAAGGTGCTAATTCCCAATTATCAGAAAGTGAAAGGTACTCAAAGACTTGTCAGACACTCATTGATGTTTATCCAGATGACATGAACAACACTTTGTCTACAGAGCTTCAGCAGTTCCATTCATATGTTCTTCATAAGTTTAAAACAACCAAGAAAACATCTTTTACTCACATGGAACTTTACAACACAATTACAGAAGACAAACTAGAGAGTGCCTTTCCAAATGTTGAAATTGCCTTAAGAATATTTTTAACATTAATGGTCACCAACTGCACAACAGAGAGGTCTTTCTCACAACTGAAACGTGTAAAAAAACAAATAGATTGACTCGTAGTCAGAATGAAGGTGTACATGCATGTACGCTCAAAATTGCCTCAAATACCATCTCTTGCGATCTACATTTTAAAAAATTTCTGGGGGAGGACCCCCATACACCCCGCCTGTTTATCACCACCCTCCATGAAATCCTACATAAATTTTTGTACTACTGCAACCTGCATTGTATATTTGGTCAGACAGGTCAACAACTAAAATGGACTGGGTCAGTGTGGAAAGGAGGGGGCACCAAGATTGGTCAGTGCTTAGGGCACCAGTGAGCCTTAATCCGCCCCTGACGCCCATATTCGCTGCATGTTCGCTGGGCATGTGTTAGAAGCACGCTAGGTGTGCGCTAGGTGTGCGCTAGGTGTTCGCTACACCTCAGCCGACGAACATACAACGAATACCCAGCGTGTGCTCCGTGTGTGTCTGGCGTTGGTCCAGCGCGCTTTGCGCGTGTCTGGCGTCCTTCTGGCGTGTACATTCATGCGACGAGCTCTGCGCACATTTTTGTGCATGCACAAAAATCCCGACGCACACAGCGAATGACAACGAATGCATAGCGTTGGTCCAGCGCGCTCGACGAACGAGTAACGAATGCTGACGCACACCCATCGAAAGACAACGCACTGGCCAAAATTGCAAAATTTTCAGTGCGCGGGCCGTGCGTCGTGTATGTGTGACTGGGCCATTACATGCGTATGAAGCTATGAGCGTTCGTGCGTTCCTGCGTACGTGCAAGCGTTCATGCGTTGTTGCGTGCGTATGAGCATTCGTGCGTTCTTGCGTGCGTGCAAGCGCTCGTGCGTTCTTGTGCGTGTATATCCTTGTAAACGTACGCGAGTAAATTAGCATATGAGTATTTGTGTAAATAACATTATGAACCGTAGATGGGGGATGTCTCTCAAATGTCCTTCGAATATATTTGCACGTATTTGTAACGCAAACCCTAATCGACGCGCACGTTCGCGGAAATGCATCTACGGGGATATCTCTATAGGGTAGAATGCTTAGCGTTACGTTTGCAACGAGAAGTGCTGATGCGGCTAAACAGTCCTGCTAGTGCATGCCGCTGGCTGAAGATGCGCGCGTTAATGCTTTCTTTGAATTTATACACGAAAGAATTTTATGCTAGTCGCCCGCGAGCGTGCAGGTGCCTAGCATCGTTTATGACGCCATCGCCCATGTTATTCCGCGCACGTTGCCCTCATATATCATCGGGTTAATAAAACATGGCACCACATCAAGGTTTCAGCAGTGACGTGAAAAACATAACGAGTTAAGTCGTGTTTATTAAATTATCGGTTTTATTGATGTGGATTTATAATATCAAGAGCGTATAAAGAAGGAGCCTTCTTTATACGCTCTTGATAATATGTTCATACAGATCGTCCATATAGATCGAGAAAGCGACGTAAATATTTTAGATTAACAAATTTGTTATATAACAGCTAGAGCAGGAACATACAGAGTTCTTTCTAATGCACACAGAACATATAAACTATACAACGATATGAAGATGTTATACGTTGCAGTACGTCCACGATCTTTTAAGGATATACATAGAATGCGGGTATATGCGTGTGTAATCTGTGTATGGGTGCTCGGGTGTATGTGCGCATATAATATTTGTACAGATTTCTGTTTGTAGACGCTGCCAATTGCTATCACTGCCGTACGTAAATGCCACGAACTGACCAATTTCGCGGCTGCCGCTTATTTAGTTGTGGTGTATATAACCGCTGCAATGCGAACGATTATATGCTCGTCGTGACCTGCTCTGACAGAGCAACGTTCTCCGTCGCCGAGCTAACCTTTGACAAGGATTCTTCCTGATCGTCGTCATCGCCCATGTCGCCCTGCTCCTCTGACTTCATCGTGCCGTAGATGACATCATCCTCTCGCCGGCAGCGGGTCAGCTGCCAAAATCGGCGACGGAAGACAGGCGAGAAGAGCGCGTATATGAGCGGGTTGACGCACGCGTGCAGGTAGGCGCTGACCGTAGCTAGCAGATGAATCCAGTCTGCGTGGACGCTGCTCCTGATCCATAGCTCCCCGTAGAGCGACTCCAAGCTGATGACGTAATATGGTAACCAGGCGACGCCGAACGCGATGACCAGAGCCGCTAACGGGAGTGTGGCTCGCTTCATCTGGCCGTAGCAGGTGACGCTGCGGCCGCTCCTGCTGATCAGGAACAAGATGGCGACGTAGAGTGCAGCGATGACGATTAGCGGGACGACGTAGCCGATCCCAAACATAAATCCGAAGAATATTCTCAGGCTCAGACCTCGCGGAAGACAGTAGGTCTTTCTCTGGCCGCCCGGTGTCAGTGCGCGACTGTACACGGTCGTGTGCCTGAGCGCGTACAGCGTAGTTAACGTTCCGAACACAATCCAGATGGCAGCCATCGAGGCCAAACAGAAGCGACGTCGACTCTTTGTCGGGTCTAGTGCGACCAGATACCTTTCGACTGCCATCAACAGGAGCGTGTAGATGGCTAGTAGGTAGCTGAGGAGCACTGTGTAGTTGAAGAAGCGGCACATCTCCCGTCCGAACGGCCACGACTCCAGTGACCAGTGCGCACCGAACAGCGGCACGCACACGGACACGAACAACAGGTTGATCACCGCCAGATTGACCACTAGCCAATTCTCGTGCTTGCCCCGCATGTACGGGCTCAGCAGCACGCTGAGAATGACCAGTACGTTTCCGACAATCCCGAGCACAGCGATCGCTGCACACGCGACGGGTCCGACGATAGTGTGCAATGGCGCCCAGTTATCGCTCGGCAGCAGCGCAGTACTGCGATTCGCAGCGCTCATATTCAGATAATCTAAGTACTCCATGGCTGCGATGTCATCCATAATTGTACCAGTGCCTGCAAGCAAGAAGTCACGATAACACTTTCTCACGCGTGTGTCTCCCCGGTGTCGTCCTACACGCAATCAGACGCTGGGCACGTACATATTCGCCAGCTGCAAGCCGTGTGGTGCATGTCAATGCACACACGCTGGCTAAACAAATCTTTCGCGTCCCAGTACGCTTGCTCTGCGTATCGCATACACCGCTACTACTACTAGCTAATGCTACATAGCATCGCACATTGCTCAGAGCGAACTCGATTCGTGCCTGCTTCTGTGGGCGGCTAATCGGGTTTGTCCCACTCCAACCCGGCCGTTCAGGACGAGTGAGCCGGGACAGCGTGTTCGCAGCGGACGTATAGGCGGTCGCTCGCTCGTTGCCACATTCGTATACGGGCCCGTTTCACGAAGCTATTGTAAAAACACCATCTTAAGGATATCCTTAGAATTTTTGTACGAGAGCCTAACGCTGTCCTAAACGTCCCTCGTTAAAGTGCGGCATAGACTGGTACCCTATCTCTACACCTTGCTACTAGACGTGATGCGGCCATGATGCCGAGGCGCGCCGAGGATTGACACTTTGTGTCTTCCAATCACAGCCGCACCAGACTTTGATATTTTTAAATATGGGGACCCATTGGACCACCAAATCGCCGATCTCAGGAACTAGGGCATTCTGCTATGTTAGAACGGTTTCCTACGATAGAGTTTGCCACAAATACGAAAATAACACGTTGTTTAACGCACTGCGCTACGTCCTTCTGTTGCATTTTCGCATCTCCGTAATCAGAACAAGTCCCGCCTTCTTCGTTGATAGAACTGAATGGGGCATCACCGACGTGACCAGTTACTGTACATACTGTCTTTCGCCAGCCTAGCTGTTTACTTTTCGTAAATAATGAAATGCCTGGCCGATGCATTTCGCATCGAAGTGGAACATTTTCGGCATTTTCACTCGCTGTCGGAAGTGAACGAGTGCGCCATTCATTGAACATTGAAGTTTTTCTTCAAATTAAATAATTTCGAAAATCCCTAACCGCGCTACTCGATTGTTTTAGCCAATGAACGTAGCTGTGTGTGTGACGTCTTGCCCGCGCGCTTTATGCTTGGCCTAGCGGGCCTTGAAATGGATATCGGTGGCAAGCACCTCGCAACACGCGTGTTTGTTTACATATAGCTTTGTGACATGAGGATGGGCGGTGTTAGGGAGTTTTGCGATGATAACCTCGTAATTTCTCAGAATTTCTTAAGGTGCATGGAACATTTTACTAATTTAGTGGTTTCAGTTAGTCACCGATATGTCACAGTAAGTACTAACCGTAGATGTTTTACATACGTTCACCTATTTTGCACACAGGCGGTCACAGGCGATCATTATGAAAAATTTTGTGAATATTTATTTTTATTGAGACGTTCCAAGTGCCTGTGCTTTCATCAGTCTTGTACGTCAACGATCGTGCGTCAAGAGCCATAAACTCAACACAATTTCATCTTTGTTATTGTTTACGCCTGAATGCGTGATTGATCAGAGAGGGGGTGCATGTAAGAGGGAGACATTTTCTTTGGGGTTCCGAAAAACACAATTCCACTTGACAATTTCATGGGCCATTTCAATTGGACGCTCTGCATAATGGACCCCCAACAAGCCCTTTGACTGACTAGTCAAGAAATTCAAAGGTCTGTATATTGCTCTTATTTAGCCGCCGATAGTTCTTATTTAGAACAAAGTCTTCATTGTTATCTTCTAAAACTACAGACTATCCGCTGACCGCTGTGGAGACGTGCGCCGAGCCTCGAATTTGGCGCGTCTTCACTGCGGACAGCGCTTCATACTTAAACATCCCCGCGGTCGCGTGCGCATATCCAGCGGAACTGCGCGTCTCATCCGCGCGCAGCGCTCAGGATCGACAGCAAAGCTGTGCCACGCATTCTTGTATCATGTCTCTCTGGATAGTCTATATATAGAGACATGTTACAAGTCTAATGGCGACCCAGCTCACTGTGAGTTGCTACGCTATAATCTATCGCGTCATTTAGTTTAATAAATGTAGGTACAACAGCTAGCGTGCAAACTAAAAATAATATGTTAAAAGAATTTTTAAATGCCAAGTACCTGAGAAATAATTAAACTAAAGCAAGGTTGTCATATTTCCTGCAACTAGAACTACCAGAAATGACGTATTGACTGAACAAAAATGTAACATAAATTCGGAAGGTTTAGATTTACGTTTACTTTGACACCGTATTGGCGCCATAGGATACAGTAATTACATACACCGAAGCCGGTCAAAGCACATGTAAGGTGCAAGGAAGCTTTTCATCTCTTCAAAATCCGCTACCACAATAAGAAGCTTCTTAGCCACACTTAACCCCTGCGCATCATGCCTTCACAGGCCTTGCACAGTATTCTCGTAGACACAGAGAAGTTACCTTTTCGGCAGGGTTTCGCTTTACACGACTGCTTGCCATAACAATGAAAACACGCGGGAAATCTCGCGTTGCTTGCTGTACGATAGCCTAAGTACTGCCCCTGACCTGTCCTTAAGATTCCTCCTTAATAGCAACGTCGTTGAGTTATTTGAGACGTTTTGTGAAACTGGAAACTTAGCGAGCTTTCGTGAAACACTCTATATATAAGGTATCCTAAAACCTTCTTTAACCCATCACTAACTTAACGAGCGCTTCGTGAAACGGCTATGAGAGAGCTAGCCGGCCGTGAGAAGGCGCGTTACCTCGCAGTAGCCCGACCCAATGCTCAATTACTCGAGGGTTTGCTTCAGTTCTCTCTCTCTCTCTCTCTCTCTCTCTCTCTCTCTCTCTCTCTCTCTCTCTCTCTCTCTCTCTTCTCCTCTCTCTCTCTCTCTTCCTCCGTCCTCCTTCCCTCCCAGTGGCGTAGCTAGGATTTTTTCAGCGGGGGGGCACTGGGGGGCCTTACATTTTCGTGGGGGAGAGCACAATATATAACTTTTCTTTGTATTATACTGTTCTAACGGCATTGTTTTTAATTCAATTTTTTTTTATCAAGCATGAATTTTCAGTGGGGGGGCACCTGGGGGGGCACAGAAATTTGTGGGAGGCCCCCCCGTAGCTACGCCCCTGTTCCCTCCCCCTCTCTTCCGCCTCTCTCTATCTCCCTCTCCTCAGCTCGCTTTCAATCTCCCACGCACCCTCTCTCTCCATGTTTTCATTTTTGCTTCTCTCTATCTCACCCCCCCCCCATCTCTCTTTTTTCACTCTTTATCTCGCTCGATCTCTCTCCCTCGCATCCGTTCTTCCTGTGCGCGCGTCCTCTCTCTCTCTCTCTCTTGCTCTATACACGCGCCACACTATCCTATTCACTGCCCATGACGCACAAGGTCAGCAACTTCCTGCCGCTGGCACAAGACTGCACAAGACATGCTGTCAGTTTTTACTATTCAGTGTACTGGCTCGATAGGCGAAATCTGACCTCGTACTCACCCGCTCGCCACTGCTGCTGTTGATCACGTGCGCTCAACACCAGTCGACAGTATAGTTGCACCTGTCTGTCTGTGTCTCTCCGCTAAGGCTGGGTATCTGTGTGTACACAGCATATTGCCCTGGTGACAACATTAGTAATCGAAGGACACACGTACGCCACTAAAGATCGGAAGGACATTCGCCAACATCGCGCGTTCAGGCTAATTAACCTATTAATTTAGCAGTGTAATCCTTATTTCTAGTTTTTGCTTACTGTCCGTAAATTTTATATGAGTATATATATACGTCCATACAGCTCAGATACGGTATCTAAGCTGTATGGATGTATTTTAATGACAAAAAGATACGCATCATACGCCCTACGGCCTACACATTCCAACTCGTACCGTTATGACGAGTAATGCGAGCGTATAGACCGAATCGTCGTAATCACGAATAATTTATCTTGTACGTAGTAAACATCTTGGAATCAGTCTATATGATACTCGGTGTTCAAACGTATGGGTCAACAGCGCGTGGGAAGGATTTTAAGTCGAGTGGGATTTGCCTGACATTTAACTTGTGTTTTACTCGACGTGGGAGGTCCCTAAAGTGTTTCATGTCAGTAGTAAGAATAATATTTTTCGGGTATGCGTAAATGAAAAGAATGAAAACGAAATTAAATATTTTTAAAGGTGGTATATGTCTTGGACTGTTCGGAGGACTGTCTAGACCTAATTCGATCCAATTTAATTCCACTTATCAGATTACGCCGTGTTACAGAAGGCAGCGTTCTGTAGACTTTCCTTGGGAATTTTATAATAGCTGGGGGTAGTATACAGGTTGTAGTAACACACCCCACCATTAAAGGTTGGTGTTAAGCCCCGCCCCCGCCCCCACTCATGGGTATACGGATGCACCGCACCCGCGTTCCCAATTTCTCCGGAAAAGGGGTACTTTTTGTTCAGCTATCTCCGGCCCAGGAATCCTTTAAAAAATGGTACATTTAGCAGGTTTATCCGGAGAAATACAGAAAAGAGGGTATTTTTTTCAACTGGCCCGGAGATATTTTTAAGAAGGGGTGTTTAAAACCAGCCCGTAAGAAATTGATAATCCCCGACTTTTACGATATAGTATCCAAAGAATTACTGTAAAAGAGCGCATAAATCCTGAGATAAGGCCATGAGAATTGAGGTATGAGTTTACCGTCCGAGATATTTTGAAAAATGAGGCTTTTTTTCATTTTTCATTTTTCATTATTCATTTAATATTTGTAGTTAACCCATTGTTCACGTTTTTCGGGATCGGGCTGTAAGTCGATGTACTCAGGATACGTCAGCATGCTTTTGCGCCCTAAACCAAAACCAAACTCAAGATCTCAAAGAGCCAGAAGGGGATCAGGACCCCAATGAAGGATGTAAGTAGGCCCTATAGCGTTTTTGTATTGGTAATGTATGTTTTAATCGCTCTCAAATAGACAACTTGGGTTTTAATGATTTAAAAATAAAAATAATAAAATACTTTTGAAATAATGAATATTTTCGGCGGTGGCTCTGACGGCATGCGGGCGGTGGACGGTAAACTCATACCTCAATTCTCATGGCCTAAGGGGGTGTATTCTTGAAGAGTCCAGAGATATAATAGGGGCCGGGTGTATTTCTACCGAGTCCTGAGATAGGGGGTAGAAAAAGAGACATAAGGCCGGGAAAAAGGGAGTAAAAAATTATGGTCTTTCCTGAGATAGGGGGCGGGTATTTTTGAAATCATGGAACAAGCGTAGGCGTCCACCTAATATTCTGAGTGGGGGAGCCGGGTGTAAAGCTCTTTGCTGTTGTAATAATTTAGCTTTAACTGGCGCGACCCTCCGCCGTGGCGCGTGCTCGTTTATCATAGAGCTTATACATACGCGCTCATTCAAGGGGGTAGAACGGACAAGTTAAGCGTCGTCATCGTCATCACCATCGCCGTAGTCTGCCACGCTACACGCCCCGCGGTCCCGATTGCTGTCGGTTTCTGGAAAACGTGGCACGTGTGCATGGTAAAAGTCTATCTACAAAATACACTTTGCTCGGAGCATCGCACCCTGATTCTCCAACTATGCGTGGGGTGGTAAGGGAGGTCGTGAGATATATTCGCTGAAGCAAGATTTTTCAGTTTCCAGAGGCAGTAAAATTGTTCAGACAGTAAGTTGATGGTTGCATACAGGCCGCCAAATTTGCTTGCAAATATACTGTACACATGCCAAGAGTGCTAGAGTGTTGACTTTACACTCTATCAAAAGCTAATAATACCTTATTAGCTTATTACTTATACCTTATTAGAGGTATTATTAGCTCTTGACTCTATGTGGAAGTTATTGTGTTAAATCACGTAATTACGCACGCATGAACGCACGCACGCAAGCACACACATACGCACGCACATACATATACGCACGCACCCGTATATGTACGCATACACATGCATATGAACGCACGGACGCACGGACGCACGCACACACGCGCGCGCACACGCGCGCACAGACACGCACGCGCACGCACACGCACACACACACGCACACACACACGCGCGCGCGCGCACAGACACACAGACACAAACACACACACATGCGCACGCACACACACACACGCGCGCGCACACAGACACACAGACACAAACACACACACATGCGCACGCACATACACACAGACACACACACCCTCGCTCGCACACGCATGCACGCACGTGCTCACACACGCACACACGCGCACACACACGCGCACACACACATATCAGTAATATCAGGAGTTAATAATGACAAACATAATTTGTCATTATTAACTCCTGGTAATATATATATATACATACTAAAGAGAAAAGCGAAAAGCGCACTTACAAAACGAAATATCGACTTCTCCCGTTCGCGCGGAAATTTAACAACTGGTACGATGTGCATGCAGAGAACGTGTGTGTGGCATGCTGTTATTATCATACCTGGGATACTCTAGTCATGTAAGCACACAGCTGCACATGTCACACGTCATTTAGGATACATTACTATAATAGTGTGACCTCAAGAAAAGTACTATATTACAATCATTAAATTGATAATATATAATAGACATACAGCCGCACATGTCATGCAGGACAGGCGTCCAGTTATCTCAGTCCTCTGTTTGGGTAAAGGGGTTCTAATTTAACCGCGGTAAAATTATTTTACCACGGTAAATGTAGTTATTTCTGAATACAATGGTCAACCGTGCATGGACGGGAGCTTTTGAAACAGCCGAGAGACAGCTCCATACTGCAGGATAATCGAATGGCGAAATTGCAATCATACATAGTTTGGATGAGAGGTACGTTCGCGCCAAGAATTCAACTACTGCACGGATAATGCCGCGCGGTACCAGCACGGATTCAGTAATTTGATTGGTCAGTACCGACACCGTTCGAGTACCTATAGAGTGGAAACTACAACGGGAACATTTATAACACTCAATTAGCAATTTATACTTGCTAGGAAAAACAACAACTAGGAATAAATGTTATCCTGTGCAAAATCTTGTGCCTATCGTATGTATTAGGCGAGTATAAAAGCACCACCTGAAAATAATCATGTTTTACGCAATACTGTTTGAAAGCCCGATTTAACCCGGAATGTGCCGTGAGTAAAGATTTTAAATTACCCTTGCCGTTAACATGACCAGCGCGAGCCCTTCGCACCGCTGTATTTTGTTCCACACCCAGATCGTTGTCGAAGATTGCGTGTCATATGATAATTCGTAAGTGCAAGGTCAGCGACGTAATCTCTGTCGTTGTCGACGCAAGGCCACACAGAGATAAATGCGTGTAACTACTTCACGAAGATTCCATCCGCAGATTGTACATCGAATATATTCTAATTCAAGTATTCTAATTAGGAGCGTTAATCGATAATCCAGATATATTGCTAATCATGGCACGATCGCAGTTTTACACATTTGAATTTCAGGCTTTAACTGCATAGCACGTCTATAACGAGATGAAACTGTTTGATGCGTTGCAAAAGCGTAAAACAGAGTTAGCAGCACACGCACGTGCAATTTTCTACAAAGATAAACGTTTACCAAAAAGTGTTTACTAACGTGAGCTAACTTCAAGCGGTAACCATAATATATGAAACTGTAATTTTGCTCAGGTTGGTGTGAATGATGAACACAGTCCATGTTCGGCGGGCGGATACATCTCCATCATGGTACAATCGGCCGTACGTTCTGCGTGTTATAGTGGTAGTACAGTGAGACTGACTTAGACACGAGCCAGGAAGGTTCACTACACGAAGCTGTAAACGGATGCGCGAAAGTGAAAAGATCCCAAACCGCCCTTATTATGTGATATGCTAATGCAAGGTGTCGCGCATTTCGCCTAGTTTTTTTTCACCCACATTTCTCGTAACACAATCTATCAATTGGTGCAACAAATAGGCTGTTGGAAGCCTTATTTTCAATACAGATATGTAATTATTGCACATTAAATTCACGTGAAGTAGAGACATAGACGGTATGAGTGTATTCGGCACACACGAATTCTTTATGTATTATCGCTCGTTGCCACATTAGGAGGCCTTTACATCGAATTTTAATATATCGGAACAAGGGGTTCTACAAGGAACATCTGAGCCACTATATAACAGAACAGGTTTTCCTTGTATCTGTGTATTAGGTCCAAGTAAAACTGAGTAAAAATGCTACAACGTCATACGTAGATTTTCAATCACCCCAAAACACGACTATCAAATACGCCTAAATAACGCTTAGTGCGACCCTTTAACAAGAGTAAAGCCATCAAAAGTAGCTTGCTAATGATTATAACCTTGCTGGACTTTATCGACGGATTCCATTAGACGATTTCATAGTTAATAGTTTTCATTATAGAACGGTGACCGTGAAGTGTCCGGGAAGTGTTTAACCGCGCGGGGGAAACGTGAAATGTACATTATATATTAGTCATGCGCGCGCGGCTTAAGGCACACGATGAAATATGAATTACTGGTTAAGTGGTTGTAGCACACAATGGCTAGGTTACGTGTCGAGAAAGAATACGAAGGGAGAACACTTGCGCTACATAATCTACTGCAAAATCTTTCCTTCACAGATGGCTGGATAGCTTATAGTACAATTCGTGGTTATAACGTATTCTACGTTGAAACGATTGTATTACTGTTTTCAGAAGACTACAACGGCAAATCGGCATCGCGTTACTAACCTACTAAACTGTCCGACATAACGTCTACGTACGAGTAAGCGGAATCTTTTTGCCTCTCAGTTCGCTGTTAATCTTCAATAATTATGCATCACATACGTGCAATAATTTATTTTTATAATCTTCAAAAACAGTAAGCATATTTACAACTAAATACTGTTGGTAGGCACGATTCTACACACGAGGACCTATGATGGCAGTCACTTGATCGTCACTGTGCATCACTGTAAGCAAACGTTAGTCGTAGTCACCATCCATTTTGCTCACCAACATCAAGGCCGTAGCCTGTGGGGGTGGGTGCAAGGGGAAGCTGCCCCCTAGATTTTGGAGCAAAATTTAAATAAAGCTGAGCTAATAATCGTATACAATTCTAACGTGATATTTTTGGTCACTTATCCGTGAAAGCCTTGTCTCAGACCCACCTCTACCACACTATGGACGTCGATCAAGAGCTGCGCCCGTCGCTCATCATTACACAGTTGAGTCATGAAATTTTGCCTCCCTTAGGAATTTGCTTAGCCTACGGCCCTGTACATCGCCTTCCGTGGCAGTCCTATAGACACGAACATCGTATTAAGCGACTGAATGCTGCATGCCATTCATCTAATGTGAATGGCTATTGCGTGCTTGCCCCTATGGCTACCACTGAATAAACTACGCCTCGCGTCGTCGATGCATATATCTTTCAGCATTATTTTTCAACTGAAGCTCCACTTCGCTGCTGCTGAGGCTACGCGTACGTACCTCTAACCTCAGTACTCCATAGAGACACACTATAACCGACTCTCCTCACGCGGTGCTTCATCTATACATTCCCTTGTTGTCTTTCTTCTGGCTCGATTTCACCCGGGCGACAACGGGAAAGTGGTATTGCTGCTTGTCAACATCATTTTCTCAGCATCTGTCGAACAGCTGGACAACTCCGCGCTATTGATTGCAAACCTTCATCACATCTACACAGGCATGATCAACACCTTTATCTGATGTGTCGCCGCCGTCTCTCAGATGGCTTGTTGCTCGCTCCAGTGGTTTCTTGATTTTATTCGATGCATCGGGTGTCCGGCCAAGCACCTGCTTGCTTCCCTTCCACGCGACGGCCATTTGTGCACACGGCGGCTCCTGTATTACCCTAGATCTCCCACTAGAGGGCACTGCAACACTGTCCAGGCCCCGCAGGAGCGCCAACACGTCGTCGGTGTAGCCGAGGCGCGAGATGCCTCCTCCCGTGACCAGCTCTGCGACATAGTTACAATCATCGTGTTGTCCGCTGGGGTGTTTCTCGTGCAGCCGCCGCCGCTCCGCCGCCAGCCCGCCCTCCTCGTACTCGCGCAGCTGGCTGCGGAAGCCGAAGTTGGGATTGGCGCAGGTGCGCGCCCGACGCACCGCCTCGAGGGCCTCGCGCCACGTCAGCTCGGTGACGGTCATCACGTAGGCGACGGCGACGGTGACGCTGCGCGACGCACCGGCGAGGCAGTGCACGAGCACGGCGCCGCCGGCGAGCCGCGCTGCG
Source organism: Priapulus caudatus (assembly GCF_000485595.1). Lineage (NCBI taxonomy): Eukaryota > Metazoa > Priapulida > Priapulimorpha > Priapulimorphida > Priapulidae > Priapulus > Priapulus caudatus. Next base: position 124,003 of record NW_014577784.1, on the reverse strand, counting down.
TGGATGAAGTCGACACAGGCGGGGAAGTGGACGACGAGGTCCTGGCCCGGCGCGTCGGACGCCGGCACGCACAGGTAGACGACGTCGTCGCGCAGCGGCTTTGCGTTGTCGTGCACCGACAGGATGTGCGTGATGCCGTGCTCGCGTAGTTGTCGCTCGTCCTTCGAGTCGCGACAGCTGCCCACGTACAAGCCGGGAAGCACTTTGTTCATGTCGGCGCCAAGTTGTTCTTACAACGCAGCGATTGATTAATTAACCGTCGACGTCAGCGCGTGGTGACATAGATGAGCTAGCAGGTGATGTAGAAAGTCATGTGAGCTGATCACGTAACGATGCTGCGAGCTGCCAAAGCACAATGGACGCGTGGTTGGGTTTATCCATCAAACGGCTGCGCTTGTCAAGGGCCCGCGGGCATTGCTAAACCACATCATTGACCCACTACGCGTGGATGTAGTGCGAACACAAACTGCAGCCTGCAACGAGAGCAATCACATATATTGAGTTAGACGTCTCGCTTTCTGTTGCTCAATCGATCATTATTTAGAAACGTCATATAGCTGTAGAGCGGCGCTGTCCATCTCATATGGTCAATGCGTGCCTACATATATACGGCGTGCGTAACCAACGGTATTCGCCTTTACATTATGACTATTACTCTACCCCGACTTCTAACACTCAACAGATAAGGCATATATAGCATGCAGTGTGGCTCAATCGCAAACGTATTCTATACTATTAACTTGCGGGCTCATGGTGATACATGCACTGGGCAAATCGATGCATTGCAAGCAAGAGTTCATTCCAAAGTCTCCTATCTTAGAGATTACTACATCATGCGTGAAAAGTTTCACTGAATAGATATGACACGTATGATGTACGTCTACCCCTTGCAGATCGGTTAAGGGCGTATAAAATTGATACTTTGCAAATACGAATTAACGGACATTAATACAATATGCATTATACGAATATAAAATTAAACACAACCGTAGTTATGACGGCGCTTACCGATATCGCCATATCATTGTTCTACGTATTGCTTTCTTCTCAGATACGACTTGCTAGTATGATATTCCAATATCCCAGGCTTTTCAAACGAAATGCAGCGAAGAAAGATGTCGTCAGGTTTCGTCCTATACGTACTGCCGAGAACATGGTAATTCGCCGTTTCTCATATAGGCCTATATATATACACACATGGGGAATTATTTTCGTACCGCCAGCCGTCCGTGTGTAACCAGCTGCCCACCACACAGGCAACTCGTTCTCGCGCGCAATCGATATGTGCTAAAATTATGATTGATTTGATTTTAACCGGGAGGCTGTCTCTGCTAGTGCTGATGAACGGTGATATTCTCTGGCTGCGGAGACATACAGGAGACTCAAGAAACGAGCGGACATCGTGAAAGAAGAAAAATAGGTCTGTGATGCGCACTCATACATTAAATTTGTATTTTATAATTGAACACTGTACTTTAAACTTTTTTGTAAAAGACTGATATGTTCGGTGTATTAAGTACAAAATCCCAAAGCGATATAAAGCACATGCGTGAACTCAGAGTTGTATAGTGGCCTATGTTGCAGCAGCTAAGAAGTGCGCATTAATTTAGTTTTTTTAATAAAAGTTGGCGCACATATTTGTGCCAAATGATTTGATCACAAACGTGCGATATTCATGTAGTAAGTTTGGGAGATACAGTGTCTGAACCCTATTCTGCAGTATGAGTAAAAACGAACAGTACATAATTATTTATGTAAGCACACAGTATAAGATTTCATTGGGAAGTTGCATATATTGTTGCGTACGGCTAATATTGGCACAGGGTCACCGTTCAATGAATTTAATAATATAGGAATAAACTTATTATATGTCTTTATACTGATACCAACAGGTCGTCAACTAATATTATTTTTTTGCAATATCGTGCTGAAAGACTTACTGTGACCACGTACTGCTTGCATCGGAACATTATTTTTCGTAAATTTTTGCTCTGCATTTTAACAGCATTGTCATTTGCATGTCAACTGCATATATACTGGGCATACGGGAAAACAGGTCTCTCACTATGCTGCGGGAAAATTTCGTACAACTCGGTTTATTATTATTATTATCGGAAGTGGTAGGTATGTGTTCTAAAACTTAAAAGTATAATTTCAATAAATGACGGCTATGATATATCAGAGCATATAAATCAACGTGATTTATATGCTCTGGATATATTATATATATAGCACACGTATCGCCATCTATCGGCTCATTTCAATTTTATTATTGTTACGTCAGCCTGGTCACCCCAACGTAAAAATAGAACATCGAACATAGGGCACATAGAAACACATCAGGATGTATTTTTACGTCAGTCTACTGCGCCGAACATTTGCTCTCCATTTTTAAAAGTACTTGTATTACTTCAACGAAACTTAATCTTATTTTGCAAATACTGGGAATACGTGAACACAGGTTTACACGTGTTACAAGGAAACGTTGTGGGTATAGGCCTATGTGCTCCATAAATTAAAATTATAATTTAAATTCTAGCTCAAATTTTTCACTTATCTTAAATTTGTCTAAAGATGATTGATAACAAACCCTTAATAATTAAACAATGACTAAAGCTGAAAATAACTGCCGGAATACGCGTCTAACGCAAGATGGCGCTATTGTATATCCGGTAACAGATTTATGTAAATTATGTTTTGTTGTGGTCTGGTTCTGCTATCTTTAGCTTAATTCGTCAATTAAGCATTAACCGTTCAATTTATGAATAAATTGACTGTTGGAATCGACTCCCCGTCCCAAAATACCCCTAGTAACATGTATAACATGACTATAAAGTGTTCAGGTAAGATTTACACAATTTTCCCATAATCGCGAAAATTGGAAAAAGGGCGTGGCCCGTAAAAAAGTTTCCGACCAACAAAAATTTTGTAACTTTTTTTTAGGTTTTTTATGGACCAATACCAACACATTAGTGAAGAATCCAGCTTGTTTCACTCGATTTCCCGGTAGAGTGCACTTTATGACTGGACTATCTTGTGGTATCACTGTGAAACTCTACTGTAAATCAAGGAGCTACATATACCTATGTATAGTACCCCCCCCCCTGTTGTATGTAGCTCATCACTGGTTCTCCAAATCAAACCTGATTATATTAGATTTATATTTTGGAATTTATTTAATAACGCTTACAAGTTACAAATAACAGACTCAGAGTGGCATATATCTGACGGTCTTCGATTTCCTAAATTCCCGGCAGTTTAATTTTCAGCGTTATCTCAAGTAAACAAGGGTTAGGGTTAGGAACTGCCGGGCATTTCGGAAATCGAAGACCGTGCCCGGCTGCCGGGCATATAGCCATAGCGTACAAATAATACATAGTTACATATGTCATAACAATTTGTCACTGTCAGTAAATGCAGCGAGGGAGGGAGAGTTGACTGTACAGTCTTCTTGTCAATCACTCTGCAATGTGGTACTGGTTAGTTTATACTCAAAGTTAATCTAACCTAAGTTAAGTTAAGTTGGTCAGGTTCCAGAAATAAACCTGAGACTACCTGAACCTGAGGTATAGTAATACAATTGACAAATAGACATATGAAGGACCCAAATATAAAGACGATGGCAAAAATGCTCAAAGAAGCATTCACTAGATGCTCAATCTTAAATTATAACAATAACTGAATGCAAGACATGAAATGATAAGTAACTACACATGTATATCACAGTTACTATTAAATTTACAAAAGAAAAAATTGCACATATATTTAATTAACATCATCACACATGAACATATCATTACAATTTAATTACAATTAGTATTACAATGCCACATTAAAAACATATAAATCAGATGGATAGAAATAAGATAGAGTACTAGACATTGTTTAATAGTGAGAATGTGCAGGTCTGATTTCATACAAAGAAAGAACTACAACAACGACTGCTTAACAAAATTACAGAAGCCAGAACTGGGAAAAAATTCTGTAAATGTAATCGATTAACAACCTGTTATGTGAAATTTAATGTTTTATTTATAATTTAGTATTATTTGTTTTACTTGTGTAGAACTTGAAATGCTGGACGTCAGTAGATCGACTGATACACCTAGGAGTCTTTCCAATGAGAGCAAACATGGAATGCTACGCTTTCTGAAAAAACAATCAATGGAAAAAGATAGTTTTCTGAGACAGGATGACAACAATGAAGCATCATTCAAAAGTACTTCCACCTTTACAGTAAAAGAAAGCCCCAAGCCAACTCCGAGAAGGTAGGACATATCTTAGTTATATTAGTAAGTATATAAGTCCTTGCATCTCTGTCTGATGTTTGCTATTTTTTTGCTTTAATAAATTTGAAATTGTTTTTATATCAATCGATGTTGCAAACCTATAATTTCAATATGGATCATGCAGGATCTTTCAGTGGATTGCCAAGACTATGATAACGAAGCATTAGCATTCATTTTGATATAAACTCAAATTACGGATATACTGGCTCTTAGTTATTTACTCTTGTGAACAGTACATCAGTGTTATTTTAGTAAATCATGAAATATACCACTGTGTTGTGTAACTGTGTTTCTCCTAGTCGACTCCATCTAGATGAGCGTGATAAAGTCGGGACACCATCCTCCTCCAGCCCGCATTTGCTGAAGTTGCACCACAGTAGCCAGGTTGATGTTCCCAAGCAATCATGCGCAGCACAGGAAGATTCTTTACGTGAAGATGTCTGGCTCGGCAATAAACCATATCATTCAAAATTTCTCAAGTCGCGCTCTCGTGATCACCAAGTCGATGACAGAGAAAAGAGTGATTCCGAAAAAAAGGAATTAATGGATAAATCTGATGAAACGATCAACAAGGAAGATGTTACACGTACATCTCCACCTAAATCACCACCCCGTAGCAGCGTCTCTGTAGACGAGCATGACAAGTATGTACATCCTATTGCTCGTACAGAATTCTTTTCAGTAATTATATAGCTCAAGTACTTTATAACAATTTTGAATAATCTTTCTCCTAATGCTTATTGCATTTACCTTTACATAGAGTTGCGTAGGGACTATGAATTTGTTATGGAAAGAAATTGATCGTAATTCTTACTAACAGATTGAATACACAAGATGGGAGCACAGAGATGGGACATGATGATCCCCCAAAAGGTACTTGATTTGTTGTGATAATGGTTTTCTTAATAGGGGCTGTTATTAGATGTGCCAACATGGTTCATCTTTCTTGTTGTAGTATGCATCTTGAAGTGGCTATAACTTGCAAATTTAGTTTTGATATTCATTACGCAGCAAGTATGCATTTGTTACATGATCATAAAACAGATTGTGCTAGCTCTACTGAGATGGGTGCATTCGATATAACCCAAACAATTAAAGGTCATAACGGTCTTGTTTTTTTAATTATTCCAGTGAATGTGTCTGCAGAGGTACCCGCCTTATTAAACAGAAGTGTGCCATCCATGACACTATCACAACAATCTGTTCAAACAGGTTTGAATGGTGACCTTGGGAATTACAGGTAATGAACCAGCCTCATTCTAAGATGTGGAATGTAATTAGGTTAGCCCACCAGTTGTTCATAAATTTTCATAAATCAGCTTATCATTTTTTAAATAATAATTACTACTGAAGTTTTTTGAATACATAACTTCTAACTATTGTATTATTTAGCTATGAAAAATGTGTTAAACTTTCTATGTTGAAGGCATGTTTAAGCAGTTCTATTTATAAATTATTGATGAATTATATTATGCACATTTTTTGTACCTAATAATTTCTTTACATGTTTTCGTAATTTGCAATGTTAAGTCATCTGTTAAGCACAAGTGGAGAGCCAATCAACAGAGAAGACACCCCTCTTAGGTACGGTATAAGCTGGCGTTATGCAACATTGTTTTATTTAATTATCGTTGTGTTATTGAAATAGTAAAATTTTAGATGTTGGTACTACTGTTCCAAAACGATATTTCTCATGAGTAAACATCATTTAATAAATTCCAATTCAAAGTTTCTATAGCGCGTTCAGACAACGCACCCAGAGAGTATGTCTGACTTTAACAACATAACGTAAAGATTTAATATTTATCGTAGATGTGTCTTGGTGTATAGATTTATTCATGATAAAGTGTATATATGTAGCAGCAGCGGGAGTGGGATCTCGGTAGACACAGTCCGACCTGCCTCCGTGCAAACTGGTTCAATCATCTCCACTCAAGCACCGTCTCCAGCACCGAGACATCACGCTTCTCTTGCTACATTCACCGAAGACGAGTGTTCCCAGTCTCGTGCAGAGCAGACTGTGATAATAAAACCACGCCCTTCGCCTAGAGTAAGGAGAGCTTCTTCTAGTGTCGAGCATGTAAGTAATGAGGTGTTGGTTTTTTCCTCCGCCCTCTGCTGTGTTGTATCTTCAGGATTTGGCTGCACATATCATGAGAGAATTGAATTAAATTATTGCAATCGTGTTTGTTAGAAATAATCGATTACCATGCGATGTAGTGATAGTGTGACTTCACGTCAGCTGTGTTATCCGGGTGACATTAATATAATCGTTGTCCGGATCAAATCACACGTGGCAAGCTTGGCTATGAATTCACAGTGACAAAACAGGGAGGTTAAGATGCTATTATGCAGGTTTTTAGCTCAGCTGACGAAGTCGGATGCAGCTTGTAGAATCGCATGCTTGTCCATCCGTCCGTGCGTCCGTCCGTGCATCTGTCAACAGTTGGGCACAAATCTTAACCACTCGACGTACGGTCTTAATATTCGGGACGTCGGGGGGATCGCGAAAAGGACTCGGGATGTCGAATTTGGGGGTCAGGGGTCAAAGGTCAAGGTGTGTTAATGGAGGGAGAATATTTCCTTCTTAACTTAAGGTATAGGAGGAAATGCGGAATTGCGGCACAAATCTCAACAGCTTGACCTACGCTCTTAATATTTGATGTATAGTGTGATTGGGAGGAAACCAATCACCAGCGCAAAATTGGAGGTCACAGGTCAAAGGGCAGTGGGGGAAAGGTCAGATATCAGATATTTTCTGAGGACATGGTCTAACGGACCGAGTGCAAAACATTTTTGTTTCAGCGCTGACCTACCATTTTTATCACTTTATTAAAAGGACCATGAAATGTGCTTTCGCTGACTGACGTGCGAAGAGTCAAGTGTCTGATCACCTTTTGACCCTCAAGAGGAGGGGTAAACACGGATTTGTTGACTTTTAACAAAGGGACTGAACTGCTTTGCTATTAGAGCCCCACCACCCGGCACCCCCCACCCTCCCCTTTCCCACCCTTCCCCTCCCCACCCTCTTTCCACCACCACCACCACTACGCTCACGCTTGACGCATATCCATGATAACATATTAATATAGAGAAGTCATTAAAGTTACACAGGTGTATCTTTATTACTGTTCTACCAGTATAGCAAAGCCTATCATAGATTTTAGATCTGTATTAGTAGTATCCTAGATATATGCTCTGAGCGCGAACGTGGTGGCGGGAGGACGCACTTCATTCGGTTGCCAGTGAGTTTTATCGGAAGAATACCCGGCTACAGTACACGTCAGTTGAGCGCTGTCGCTCCGCGGCACTTGTCGAAATCTCTGAGGGCCTTTTTACTAAAATCTAGTAATTTTCATATTTTGAGTAGCAAACTCTGGACACAACGCAAATGAATGAGTCCATCACTCTGCAGAAAGAAGGAGCAGGCATATCGGACCCACAGCTGAATGATAGTATCAACAGAACGTAAGTGATGTATTTGTGCGTAAACCGCTGAATACTTTTTACACGTAAACTAGGGCAAAATTACTGTGTACCTATGATATATTTCATTAAATTGTATCAAATATGTAATTTACTCCAGTAGGTGTGCTAGACGTTCTGCCGGTATTTTTTTTATATGATATGCAAGTCGCTATGGCCCTGGCATATTACCGCAGACATTTCAGTTTGTACAATGACAATGTGTATATTTTCATTTTCATACGTCCATTTGTGTCATTTGCGCTATCATATTCGGTGTCACTGACCCGCGGCTTCGCAATGCATTACCAATGTATGTTAAATTTACAGAAATAGGTGTCGCTTACATTTCCCTTGTTGTCACCGACGTTGGCTCTTGGCAGGCGGCCAAAGACGAGCACGTCTAGCGGTGCCCCCGTAAGGCGAGCGCGGTCACGCATCGCCTCTTTGCCGGCGTCGCCGCGTGGCAGGCGTGTAGCGTCTCCAGCGTTCACCGACACGCTCAGCATCCGACAGGCAGTGTGGGAGGACTGGTACTGGCGCAAGACAGACGAGAAGACTCGTAAGCGGCGTGAAGCAGTCGCCGAGGAGGAGGAGAAGCGCGCAAAAGAGGAAGAGGTGCGTGGCGTGGCAGCGCCAGTGTGACATGCGATGTGCATTTACTGGATGTATTTAGCGGTAGGAGTAAATCTGCGGCATCACTTTATTGAAAAGCCCGCCTGGACACTGGTCATTGAAACTTTTCAGCAATTCGTCTGAGATTTTATGGTGTAGGCAGGGAAAGAATATCATCACCATGTTTTGTTTAATATGGTCACAGTGTAGGTTACCTATTAATGCACTGTAAGGAGTGAACCGTATACAGCTTTAAATTCTTTTTTATTTATTGCAGATATTGAATGATAAATCTTTTGTGTAGCATGATTTAAACCTCCTTGAACTGAAAATGTGCATTAAACATAAAGAAATGCTTGACGTAAACATTTCTGTCAACAGGCAAAGAGAGAGCAGAAAGAAATGGCAGCTTTGTCATTCACGAGTTGGAAAGAGAAACGGGAGGAGTTCTTCAAGAAGAAGTGGCATGAGAAGGTCAATACTGAAAAGGCAAAAGAAAAAGAGTTGATAGACAAAGCAGAACAAAAAACAATCGCATTAAAGGTATTATGCCTGCCACACACCTAATTTGTGCTGTATTTTGCTCACACGTGCAGTGCAATGTGACAGATTGTGTGCGTGAGTGGTTGCGTGTGTGGTTGCGCACATTCATTTGTTTGTACATTTATACTTGTATAATGCAGGCATGAGAATTTTCCGCGGATTTGCAGATTCCCGGGTTTTTTCTCTCTCCATTTTGGTCATTCTTGAGATCGATGCAAAAAAAAACTAATAAAAATTTGAGGTGGGTAAGGTGTACTTTTCTTGTCAAAATGGATGCCATTTTTAATTTAAACTTCATAAAAGTCAGGAAAAATACGTCAAATTTCACACAGAAGTAACGGAACTCCAGATAAATATTGCGGTGTATATAAAACATTGAAATTTTCATAGAAAATTACAAGACTTTGAATTGTTAGTCATGAAATTGGTCTTTTACTAAGAACAGAATGCCCTGACTTGCAGTTTCCCCCAGGATGCATGGAAATGGCCTATCTGCACTTTCAAATTTCAAACATTTTCTGGGGCCATGCCCCCAGACCCCCCCCCCCCATAGCAGGACAGTGTGCGATGCAAACTGAAGGCACAAATTGAAATATTCCCTCCAAAAACATCTCAACCTGTTCTCATGCCTGATAATGCCTTGCCTGTGTGTGCATTGTAATAAGACAGTCAGGCTGTGTAATCGTGTGTGTACATCCATGCTTGTGTGTAATCAATGACCAATCAATGTTCACACAGACAATATAATGTGACAGTCAGGCTGTGTTTGCGTGCGTGTACATGTGTGCTTGTGTGTAATCAAGTACCAATCAATAATTACACTTACAGTGTAATGTTACAGTCGAGTCGTGTGTGTATCATTTGTTTCTCACGTTTTCAGACATTTGAGATATGGAGAGAGAATAAAGATATTCTGCTAAAGGAGCAAAAGAAAAAAGCTAATAGGGTGGAACGAGTCAAAACCATACAGATAGAAGAGAACAAGAATGAGAAATGGCGAGAGGCACAGAAGCTATATGATTTCTGGTGAGCTATTTTTAATCGGAAAATTCTCCACGAAATTTCAATAAATAGATGAGAGAATGAGACGAGAATAGTGAATGTGCAGAGCTGTTGGATTTGGATAAAAATAGCTACGTATTTGATTTTTGCTACGTGAAGATCAATATACCAGTGCGTTATACTCATGTGTGCGCATGTGTGTGTGTCACCTGTCCTTATGTTAAAGCATAAGCTGTATTTCTATTTCACTTTTCTAGCTCTACGACTTTGCTATGTTGTGATTTTTTAGGAAATCTAGAAAAGACGTAGATATTCGAAAGAAATTGAAAGAAACAATGAGGAAGACATGCACGACGAAGGAGTTAGAGCGCTCACAAAAATTTGAAAGGTTTGATATTTGCCTATATTTGATTCGTACCATATCCAGCACTCTTGCCAGATCAATCTGATTATGTTTAATCTATCTATATTTAATCTGATCTGTTTATATCTGCTGCGCGTTTCTAATCTCAAAGTGGAGTCCACAAGTGGGAGTCCACGGGGTTCGTGACATATCTGCGCTCAGTCAAGATGTTTTTTTAGTTTCTGTAGACATCCAGTGATAACTTTGTTAGCTATGTACAGGAGGTCAGCTTTGAATGCAAATATATTGCTCTGCTTCTAGCTGAAATCCTAATCACTCTAGTACAGTTGCTGTCAGTGGCACCTTGGAACATTTAGAATGAAAGAGGGTTAGCAGCTTGGTTATATACGCTGCTGAAATGAGTAAATATATTCTACCCACACTACCAGGCTGGGTGAATGAGGTGCCTGACGAGTCTGGATCGGTCAAAATGTGAATGCCACTTCATTGTTAAAACATTGTTGTGATGTGAGCCGAATAAATCTTTCTGATTCTTCTTATCGATTTGTTTCTTTTTTAGGATAAAAGAGGCGGAACAGAGCTATGAGGACTGGCTGCAGAGGAAGGAGCGGCAGATGGAGAGAGACACTGTATTACGACAGAGGCACCGCTCTGAAGAACTTGATAGCCCCAGGCCTGCTTGGAGTCCCGTTGGGAGGGGAAACGCTGTCGAATGACTCCTGAGCTGGTAAACAGTCAGGTTGGCATCTCTGATGACCTCTAGGTCCTAAACCCATAAGAGTGATCCATCAATAACCCTGGTCTGGGTTGTTGTAACAGTAAAGGGCATGTTAGATAAGCTATTTGATGGCATTACCAAGGTCTTATCATGAGAAAGATAAGTGCACGTCTTCAATTAGCCTACATAGCTAGCCAGGTACAACTGGTGTTATTATTGTAATTTTTTGGGGTGGGGTAGGCTTTGTCAGAACGATGATTTGCCACATAATTAGTCCTAGTCCTAACTTTCAGAATCAGAACAGTCCCAACTCCGTTTCTTTAACTTGTAGCCTTGTCACTAAGTTGAGATTATCACGTTGCAGTAGTATGACTTGTTTATGACAATGCTATTCTCTTATTGCATTGATAATCCAAGGTGTCATCTTAGCTTTAATTTCAGGTCTAACTCTGCAATCATTCTGATAATGGCCCTAGGTCATTATTCAAGGGGGGTCTGTATATCCAAAATAAACATGAAAAGAGAGGGGCAAAAATCTCACGTGAATTTTCCTCTAATCTCAATATATGTTTTTATACGAGAGAGTCCTTATTTAGGCATACTTAAGTCTTCACAACGGGTTTGTAGAGTTTGTATTTATATATACAGTTGTAAGTTTCAGATGTGTATCCGTCCATAAATTATTATATTGTTCCGTTAAATTACCATGATTTGCAAGCATCAAAACTCATAATTACTGCTATTATGTACCAAGATTCTATGTGTGTTTGTCTAGTCGAGGAGGTTTATCTTGGAAAAAAAGGTAATATTTTACCATTTAAAACCGTTTTCTACGTGTTGTAGAAGCCAGTATGTGTATGCTCAATATGTTAAAGGTAATTTTCTAGAGCAAATGTATAATGCACTTGTGATCAATCATTCACCCTTCCCAACTTTTCTCCGAACATTTAACCTTATATAAAATGCTTTATGCATTGATGGTGTGCCATATTAAGATTGCAAATAAAGTTATATGCAGTGCACAACAAATATATAGGCCCTCGTTCAAGCTGCATTAATCAGCTACTGCATAAGCTTTAACTCGGGCTGACAATTAGCAAATTGGATTGGAGCAAAACTTATTGTTCGACCTTGTGTGTCCTTGGAGATTTGATGTTGGGTGAAATAACGATGTCTATCGCTAATCCACCACATTCCAGTTACAGTTGATAATAAACAACGCATACTGCCAGCTCCCAGCAAGAAAGTGTCCACAACTGATGTTTACATGCCACACAAGGTGTCTCCTTGTGACAGAACCTGCCGGTAAATCCCATTTTTAGCTCACCTTGACATCGTCAAGCTGAGCTATTGCCATGGGTCGTCGTCCGTCGTACGTCTGTCCGTCTGTCCGTCCGTCAACATTTCGCTACGGTCAACGATAACTCAGGAACCGTTTGGAATTTGGGTATAGTTGTTACTGCTATGCTCCCATATTAAACGTCCTATTTTGAAGCACGCCAGTCGACGTACTTTTGAGCCACGGCAATTTTTTGGCAAAAATAGGAATTGCCATTAGTCAGTTCAGGTTCAACGGATTTTGCTCATTTTTGGTATGTGAATGAATAAGGGCTATAGTACAGTCGGTTAGGTCAGGATACCATGCATCCAAATCATTCAAATTGTGAAAAAAGTATGAAAATTGGTACACTTGCATACTTTTTTATGCTCTTTTATTTAAAGACAGGACACACGCGATCCAATTACAACTTCGGCCGCCATCTTGAATTCAAAAATGGCCGCCGTCATTTCTTCGCTGGATGACAGCAGCTTAATTTGCACGGTGTCGAAAAAGTGCACTAGCACATATGCAGTAGCGCATCACACACACGCGCGCGCACGCACGCATTCGCAGGCGAATAGCCCATTACGTATCTCATTCGAGCAGTGACAAAACATTACTGCAGATGTGCCTTTACAACACCTGTGAACACTGTTAGTTCTACTTATATCCAGCGGTGTGCACTGACTATCGCAAACACACACACACACACACACACACACACACAACACGCGACCACCACACACACACACACAACACACACACACACACACACACGGCACATGACATTCACACGCGCCTTGTGCGCGCACGGCCGCACAGACGTACACACACGCGCTCACGCACACATACACACACAGACATACACACGCGCATCGCGAAACGCACCCACCGCACGCACGCACGCACGCACACACACACACACACACACAACAGACAATATTAACCATATAATCACACCTCTATGAAATGGTCATTCAATGGAACAGAAATGAAAGTGTCAATGACACTGTAGCTCACCACAAAAAGGACACAAATGAGTGAGTAAGAAGAAGTCAGTTTTAATTGAGCAACCATCGACGTACATTATAGAAACGATTGCCATCTGTATATCGCAATAATAATTTATAAACCAAAATGAATCACAATTTGTGACCATAGATGGCGCCATACCCGCTTTGTAGCGATGGCGTTTGAAATAAATAGGTTATGCTGCGTTCTGACATGTTTTGCAAAACTTTACTCTAATATAGACGTTTTATCGGCAGGGTGGAGAAGAAATACCAATTTTGCATTAAAGATATTGTCAATGAAATCTTGTAAAACGAACCAGACGAGTGTAACACCACAGACTGTTTGTGTCTATATAATATGCTATATAATTGCCAAACCCTACCTAATTTGCATAATTTTTTTTTTAAATATCAAAACCCCTAGTAGTATAGGTACTATAGTACAGTAGATTAGAAAAAAATCGTTCAAAATGTGAAAAAAGTATGAAAATTGGTACACTTGCATACTTTTGTATGCTCTTTCGACACACGCGATCCAATTACAACTTCGGCCGCCATCTTGAATTCAAAAATGGCCGCCGTCATTTCTTAAAAAATAGCTATATCTCAGTTAATAATCTTCGTACAGACTTGAAAATTGACTGACAGACGTAATTTGGGTTACTATTTCATACAACAACGTGATGCATGTGATCCAAGGGCGTTTTCGGCCGTCATCTTGAATTACTATTTCATACAACAACGTGATGCATGTGATCCAAGGGCGTTTTCGGCCACCATCTTGAATTCAAAATGGCTGCCGTCATTTCTTAAAAAATAGCTATATCTCGGTTAATAATCTTCGTACAGACTTGAAAAATATACTGACAGACGTAATTTGGGTTACTATTTCATACAACAACGTGATGCATGTGATCCAAGAGAGTTTTTGGCCACCATAAAAATTACAAACTTAGCAATTTTTCCGTTCACGGAAGATATAGAGACGTGAAAATTTGCAGACTGGCGCAGGTTAATAAGCTCTTTCATATTAAAACACAAGTTCCAATTATAATTACAGCGGCCATATTGAATTCAACATGGCCGCCATCACATTTTACTCTGTACTTC
>NW_014577784.1:93606-107067 GCF_000485595.1 Priapulus caudatus | reverse complement strand
AGTTGTAATTGGATCGCGTGTGTCGAAAGAGCATACAAAAGTATGCAAGTGGACAAATTTTCATACTTTTTTCACATTTTGAACGATTTTTTTCCTAATCTACTGCTACTACTTAGGGTTTTGAGTATTTAAAAAAAAAATTAATGCAAATTAGCGTTAGGGGTTTCGGCATTATATAGCCTATTATATATGAACCACAACATGTCTGTGGTGTCTTACACTTCGTCTGGTTCGTTTTACAAGATTTCATTGACAATATCTTGTATGCAAAATTGGTGATTTCTTCTCCACCCTGCCATAAAACGAGTCTATATGATAGAGTAAAGTTTTACAAAAACATGTCAAATCGCCACGCAAACCTATTTATTTTCAAACGCCATCGCTACAAAGCGGGTATGGCGCCATCTATGGGTCGAAAATTGTGATTCAATTTTGGTTTTATAAATATCTTATTTGCATATACAGATGGCAATCGTTCTATAATGTACGATCGATGTGTTGCTCAATTAAAACTGACTTCTCTTACTCACTCATTTGTGCTCCTTTTGTGGTGTGAGCTACAGCTGTCATTGACACTTCATTTTCTGTTCCATTGAATGACCATTCTATAGAGGTGTGATATGGCTTAATATTGTCTGTTTGGGGGTAGTGTGTGTGTGGTGTGTGTGCCAGTTGTGGTTGTCATGTGTGTGCGTGCGTGCACTGCTGTGCGTGCGTGCGGTGCGTGCGTGCGTAGCGTCGTTCGTGCGTTCGCATGCGCGGTTGTATGTCTCGTGTTGTGAATGTCTTCGTGCGTGAGCGCGTGTGTGTATGTCTGGTGCGCGTGGTCGCAGCGCGGTGTGTGCCTGACGCCAACGTGCGTGCGGAGTGCTGCGCGCCGCGTTGTGAATGTCCATGTGCTGTGTGTGTGTGTGCGTGTGGTGTGTGTGTGTGTGTGTGTGTGTGTGTGTGTGTGTGTGGTGTGTGTGTGTGTGTGTGGTGTGTGTGTGTGTGTGTGTGTGTGTGTGTGTGTGTGTGTGTGTGTGTGTGTGTGTGTGTGTGTGTGTGTTTGCGATAGTCAGTGCAAACCGCTGGATTCTAAGTAGAACTAACAGTGTTCACAGGTGTTGTAAAGGCACATCTGCAGTAATGTTTTGTCACTGCTCGAATGAGATACGTAATGGGCTATTCGCCTGCGAATGCGTGCGTGCGCGCGCGTGTGTGTGATGCGCTACTGCATATGTGCTAGTGCACTTTTTCGACACCGTGCAAATTAAGCTGCTGTCATCCAGCGGTTGGCACTGATTACAGCAATTACTGTCAGTTTTTGGAGACAAGGAGTGCGGCGGCGGCGGCTAACCACACATTAGCTGGCACACTAATGATGTAGGTGGCGCGTATAACCCAATGAGAGCACTCAGGGACTTTTCCCATGCCCGCAAGGCAGAGCTAGAACTGTCCGCGTTGCACTGCATTTTTCTCTCGCTGTAACTACTGTACGATTAAACGCGAAGACCTAATGCGTCATGGGGCAGTGATAATGATGAACTCGTCCGTTCTTGCAACGGAATCTCATGGCTGAAAGCCACCGTTAGAAAGCATTTTTAAATGCCACCATATCAGGAGTGTCATAATAAAGATTGCTATTCTATATTTTCTTATATTTCTATGAATTTTGCACAAGGGAGAGATAGTGATCCGCTAGGGGACGGCTCTGATTGGCTAATTTTGCCTCTTATTTATTTTATTTTGTATTATTTTTGGTTAATTTTGTTTTATTTTAGAATTAGGGATAGGGTTAGGGTTAGGGTTAACAGATTTCTATATCCACAACTTACTTCTATATTCACTATCTTTCCCCTGAGACCTACTATATTTCTATATTATATTTATTGTATTTTTTTATATATTTTATATTATTATTTTTTTCTTTTTCTTTTTCGATTATATTTCTATATTATGACACTCCTGACCATAGGTATTTATGCAGCGAGGGATTGACTGTAGTCCGGGTACATCGAGGATGCGAGATTTTGAGCTTAGCACGTACAGCAGCGTTAAAACGCCGCTAAGGCGCTTATAAACATGCAACATTTCACAGTGTATGTGTTTGCGCTTCGCTGACGTTTTTATGTTTCCCCAAGTCCTAGATCGACTACCAACAACGGAGAAAGTAATTCTTGTTGGGTAGATGTTTGGTGATAGTTGGTGTGAATGGGGTTTACCCATCTTTACTCTGTCGTGTGTCCTGCTGTATTGCTAAATTCTCTTACCGGCGAGCGTAACTATTTCGACAAACACTGCCATAACGAGTATGTCCGCGGTGTACGGTCCCTCCGTTTATCGCCCGTGTTCAACGTATCTCTTACAGGTTGTTACTGTTATTTGACGTTCGGTGGAAAGTGAAGTACTCGGTACATTTTCCGACGTATTTGCCATGTTCACGGGTTGCATTGCGTATAGTTTACTTAAAGCAACCACCGTTAATAATTGCGTTTTATTGTCCACTACTTTGTATGCGCAGCAGCTGCATATAGGCTACAAGTAGGCCTACAGCACATAGAAAACATTTGCGTAGAACGTAGGCTCACACACATGCATCTCGTCCGTAAATCCTTTTTGCGAGGAAGGTCCATAGTGTTGCATACGGCTATTAATAGCTTCAGTTTGGCCGTAGGAAAAATCAGAATGTGTACCCTTACTAATCATTCCTGATCATCAATAATGAATTTCAGTTTTGTAAATTAACTACATTGCCGTATATACGCGCTGTGGCTGCTTCTAGTGGTTTCACACAAGCTGATAGCATACCTACAGCGCGTAGTGCAGTTGTCTTGGCTCATGGCTTCCATATAGCTCCACCATGCCCCTCCAGCCAGCGCGTGACGGGATGCATTGCCTGATGTTTATAGACTAACAGATAACTACGATGCTTCCATCCATCGCTCATTTCGGGCGCTGAACGCGTACAGTCTGCTCCCTGTTTCCTCTAACGTCGTTAGTCGTAATGACGTTCATTAGCGCTGCTTGGATACCTAGGGAACTGTCTTTACAGAGTGAGCATCTGTTAATTTCCATCTCAGTTTAGAGTGACACCCCTTCCGTGTTCGATTCGTGTCCTGCGAGGTGACGCATAATTATATATCTTGTGGTTCCCCTCCCTCGCCCGTCTTCCGCCGAGCAATCGTGTTTCTGTCAATGTGTCTCCGACAATGTGTGTGACTCCGATGGACAAGTGTAACTACTAAGATACTGCCAGTGCTATCGCGTCGCCCAATTAGTAATATCGCGCCACCCACGGAGTGAACAACGTAATGTACTGTTGGGATGTCTTACCACATTCTGACTGTTGCCTGCTTACTAGCTGACAGTTGGCTATCTAATTTTTCGATAGATTAACTACCCGAAAATCACCGTTTCACCGTTTCACGACAAAATCCGACAAGTCCCGCTGACAAAGTCTATATACCATATTTCTTCACTTTTGTGACTACCACTTGCGCGATGTGGTAAAATGAAATCTCTATGCTCAAAGTCTGTGTATGCGTGTTAGCCGTGCACAGCGCGTTTAGCTAGGCGTTAGTCGGCGAACACAGAACAACTATTTTGATATGTTTGCTTGTTACGTATGCGCAAGCTCGTAATAGCGGCCATTTTAAGTTTCTTCGGCAAATCTCGAATGCGGTACACGTGATTTTCTGACGTAGTTTATTCTATTCGTGGAACACGTAGATTAAAAAGATAAAACGCTGAAAAAATGATTACGATATATGAGGGTCAGAAAATGCACAAAATTTCTGCGATCTACGGAGATATGCTGAGAACATTTTTCTCGGTCAAGATAAAAGTGGATCGACTGAGGGGTTTGAAGTAAGCCACGTATAGAATTGTTTAACGTACGGTTGCTGATGCATACAGCTCTTCCTCATCATTGCCAGCTGTGGCTTTGAGAAGGAACATTCGTTAGGTGAAAGGGGGCTTTGCGCGAAATCCGGAGTTTCAAAATTGCGTTCTTGGCGAAAATAATGCCAATTTAATCAAGTTATTTAGCAATGCGCAGATGTTGCGGTATTATTAATGCCTATACTACTTAATAAATATGAGCGATTATTTATATTTTGGCTATATTGGTAACGTAATGAGACCAGACTAACTGTAAATGAGAAGTAATATAATGCGCGAGGAACTAATTTATAAATGTTAGTACTATCTTTAGCTATGTACATGTCTTATGTGTATGTGTGCGTGTCTGTGCACGCATGTGTGTATAAGTCTGCCTATTTGCGACGTTGTAATAGTAGTACTGGTGGTGGCGGAGGTGGCAGCGGCGGCAGCGGTAGCAGTACTAGTAATAGTAGTATAGTAG
The DNA here is from genome assembly GCF_000485595.1 of Priapulus caudatus. Lineage (NCBI taxonomy): Eukaryota > Metazoa > Priapulida > Priapulimorpha > Priapulimorphida > Priapulidae > Priapulus > Priapulus caudatus. The sequence continues at coordinate 102,722 of NW_014577784.1, read as the reverse complement.
TAATAGTAGTAGCAGTAACAGTAGTAGTAGTAATAGTAGTGGACCGCGCCTGTGTGCGCGAGCATGTGTACATTCAGGTATGTATATATGTATGCTTGCACGCGTGCCATGTAGCACATACTTTCAGTCGTCGGTGATCTAAACTAGAATTCCATGCATTAATCCTTCACTGTTTACGATTGATTGACAAATTCACCATACTTATAAGTCCAACTTCAATTCCAGTCGCATGTAACACCGCGACTTTTACGAAACAAAGAAGACATTTGAAGATAATATATGGGAATGTTCTACGCGAAGTACGGTCCCGTTACTGTTTAATGATACGGCATCCTACCTACTATATGTTATGTGTGAGATGGTATACGCAGCGGCATACGACAAAGCCACTAGCTTCACTTTGAGAGTAATGCGGTGCTGAGTTACACTCACTCGGGGATTCGGCTCACGTCGTTCGATAGCAGAGCGCATCTCTATGCTACCACCCCTCGTGCGCGTCGTATCGCGGATGGATGGAACGTGCCGGAAGCTGCAGTGTTCAGCAGGATGCGAGAAGATGCTTTCAGAAATGGGATGGCAGTAAGCGAATATGCTTGCTTAGCGTACGCACCGACTCTGATCTTTTAGTGCGGCCTGCTGCATATTAGTGACGGCTGGACTCTCTCTGCCTCTCTTTCTGTTCGGATTCGTCTCCAAGTTTTTATTGCCGCCGAAATATATTAGCCAACATTGTATTCGAGATTTTACGTGCATCGTGTATCGGGTCAGGTGGTCAGCTGCATACAACTTCACACTGAACCGCACCGAGTGTTTGCCGCAATACGTGAGTTAAATTAATTCTGTATTCAATTAAACTCTGTTTCTCTTTCTGTTCGGGTTCGTCTCCAATTCATTGCCGTCGAAATATATTATCCAACACTGCATTCGAGATTTTACGTGTATCGTGTATCGGGTCAGGTGGTCAGCTGCATACAACTTCACACTGAACCGCACCAAGCTAAATGATGCAAGTAAACAAGTAAAGTCACGTGACTTTCAAAGATGCTATTAATCTCGATAGCTGGGTTAATTATGAAAAAGAAAATTTATTGCATTTAACAATTATGTATTCTTATACTTGTCCGGCATATTAATAGGGTAAATAATGCAGCCAACGGTGACCGAGCGATCTGATCAAGCACTGACGAACATGCACTGTAGTCAAACGGTTACAACCGTACTGTTCCGTAAATTAGATTTCACACGACTTAAATCCAGCACGCAAGAAAATCAATGCTGTAGCGATAACATTAGCCATTGGATATAGATTGCGGAGTTGAATACATTATACCAAGAGTTGATAATAACACAATTGTGTTATTATCTACTCTTGATTATACCTCTTACTCATTGAAAAAGTAACATTGGATACATGCGCGCATATTTAGACAGCGCACACAAGTGGCATAAGTGAGCATATATGTTACGTTCTATCTAAAGATTTATTCACTGCGCTCGTGTTTTTGTCAAAAGTTGAAAATACGAAAAACGTCTTACTTCGGCCAGATTAGCTACATGCATTTTTATATTATACCTGCACGTGGGGGTACAGTGGTCGTGCAGGCAGGAAGGGCGAGGAAGCGGGTGTTGCAGACCAAGCCTTGGACGTGCGCAACTCATCTGCGAGTGTTACGCGAGTGATAACTATAATAAATTATGTACTTGATCGTCTGTGACGCTGCGCCGACTACTAGCTTAGTGCTTCTACGTCTTGCCCACAACTGGCGACAAATACTAGATGGTCAGAAAAATTACATTAGCAGCGTTGTCCCCACTGAGCTCTATTAATAGTAAGAGGTCATTAATAGTTGAGCTCATAATTGTGTTCATAATAGCTAATTAATAGTAGACCTCATAAGAGTTCATTAATATAGAGCTCAGTGGTTGTCCCGTACTTTCTCCCTGTGCTTCTGTTTGATAAGAACAATCATACACGCACACGTACGCATGGACACACACACACACACACACACACACACACACACACACACACACGCACACGCACACATACACACACACACACACACACACACACACACACACGCACACACACACACACACACACACACACACACACACACACACACACACACTTGTCTTTGTCATAGAGTACTTTCCACCGTCAAGCTGTGCCCAGATGTGATGTTAATGTCATACAACTAGCAGATGGCGATTGTGCAAATGTTGCGACGTTGAATTAGTGAACCCTATGAGAGCCGGTGACACTGTCTTGTAAAATATATCTGTCCCGTTTTGTTTGCGCGTTGAGGTCTACCGAATCGGTCATGTGGACATGCAGATGTTCGAATCCCTGAAAACATTCGGTTAATACTCTCGCTGATTTATTTTTTTCTCCGATTTCACAGCAGAAGTAATCCAAGCCCGCAAGCACCGCCAGTTTAATCTGTTTAAACTGTTTAATCTGTTTAATCAGTTTAATCTGTTTAAGGGTTGCGACGCGGAGAATCGTCGGCCAATTATTTCGCCTCGTGTCTCATTTGCTGTTCTTCTTCCCGCATCTAATTGCTGTATAGTGTAGATCTTGCATAGATGGCGCTATAAGTTGGGCGCCCTATGTGGCGCTCTATGCGCCTCATCATTCTGCTTTTCACTGCACTGATTTTCTAACTTTAACTCAGGTCGACGGTTTCGTTAAACTGCATTCTCAATTTCATCCTCAATGCAGACGGTTGAAACAATTTCACTGTATGCGGCAGCCATACTTCGGCGTATCGCCTAGTATGCAGCTACGGGTGCGCAGATCTAACGTCAGCACAGCCGTCTGAACTGTAGCGCGTGCCGCAGTCACGTCCGTAGAATGCTAGAGAGCACATGTCAACCACATACGCTATATGAGCCGACGTTCTACGAACACTAATACCCCGTACAAGTGTACGGACACTAGTACGAACACTAGTACCCCGTACAAGTGGTACGGACACTAGTATACGAACACTAGTACCCCGTACAAGTGGTACGGACACTAGTACGAACACTTGTACCCCGTAAGTTTCTCGGCTGCTAGTCATCCCATGTGCATGCACACGGCCTGATCTTACACGAAATGTCTGCACCACTTTTCTAAAAGCGTGTTGTTTAAACTAGACTGCATTTCTGCGCCGCCGACCTTTGCGTGGCAATTCATCATGGACGGCAGCATTTGCGTTCAAAGCAGCTGTTAGGAATAAAAAATAACATTTTCATTAAAAATTATGTCGCCTTATGGATAATATGATATGACAAGATATAACGTCAAATCGCAGGCGCATAGAAGTGTTTAGGGGGAGGGAATGGACAACCACATTGCAAAAAATAAGGCTTTTGAGGAGCTAAACCAGGCGGATGCAGTGTGTAATCGTGAGTTGCGTGCCACGAAGAACACATAGGGCGTCATAACTACATAATAGCGCTTAGTGAAAGAAACGTTAACTAGTGATGTAAAACTTGATACGAATGTCATAAGCTGACATCAGTAAAGCGACAGGAAGCATGTTTTACTTGTAGGGATTACGATTGGCGTACCCGACTTTTACAGAGTGAGTTTTTATCTAATCATTTAGTTTAAATATTTAGTTTTACAAAATGAAAAATTGGCAAGGATAAGTATCCACGTAGATAGAGGCTGGTTTGAAAGTCTGAATACACGGAATACGCCAGGGGACTTTAAACAGTGGTTAGTCTGCAGCGCATGCATCAGCCACAAGCATTTATTTTTTTAGGTCAGTTTGCGGTAACTGTGCAATTAGCGCAGAAAAATGTCTAACTTTTACACTTGAGCTTTCGCGAGTATTCGTCGTTGATCGCTTTTTTGCAACGCTTCATTTTCCCTGCGAACAATTTTGGGTATTGTATAATTGAATATCATGTGCCTCACTAATGTTCGATTGACAATATATAACCTTCCTAAGTCGCGATTTTACAGTGGGTAAAGATATCACTTTCTTTGCAGCATCCACATTTAAATAATAGATCATACTTAAATTAGCCAGCATTTTGCATTTTTGAAAATCTTTAATACCTTTGTATCATTTCTATCTAGATTATAATTGTGAGTCAGGCATCAACATAGGACCACAGTTTAGTAATAAAGATCACTTAATTTTGTAGGTAATATGATTGGTTTGCATAGTAAAAGCATATGAATATTCAACCATCATTGCTTTCAGCGCTTGTTTATTCAAGTTTATATATGACGCTCGAGAGTTGAAACGCTAATAAACGGATTATACTAAAACGCAGGCGTTCGACTCGGATCTGCGTATCCTTCCTTGCAACTACAGAGAATACGTAGTCATAAGTTCGCGTGCGTAGCATACAATTTATAATTTACTACACTTCTAATATTGATATCCATAAGTGAGGCTCCTAGATAATAAAACACTGCTGTCGTCGCTCATTTATTTATGCCACCACACGATGCTGGATGCCAGCGATTCACACTGCTGTCGAGCAGCTGAAAACAACGAAACATCGATATTAATCCAGTTTTAACTGTGAAGCTACGTATATAAATACATTTTCCGACGTTGTGGATGGCGCTCGCAATGGTTTGCGATGCAGCTGCTAGTGGCAGGCGTCACGACGTTGGCATATTCCAGCATGATAAAAGCGTATCGCTTCGAGAAAATAGACGCTGTGCAGCGTTCGATCCAATATGGCCGTCGCGTTGTTTTTTTACGAGAGAGTAAATGCATGCAGCTCGTTGAACGACGGCACTTTTGGGGACACGCTCCGACAGGGTTTCCACTTGCATCTATGCTTGAGCGTTTTGCGGTAGAATATTTAAGAAAAGTTCAGTATACACTTTTTAACTGGAAGTTGTCATTCGATGACTTTGGATGTCATATCTCTACAAAATCGGGGCCGTAGCTGGCGGGGCAAATGAGGCAGTCACCCCAGAGAAATGTAGATACTGTTACATAGTCAATAACGAATTGTCTGGGGTCACCTGCTCGGAACACATTCAGCTTTACCCCAGGCAATATGGCTTAGCTACGCCCCTGTTTAAAAGTGATTTTAATTATTAAAATTAAGTTCAATAATCTAATTAATTGGGCCAGTTGGACGCATAGGACGCACAAAGGTATTTGTGTGGTGTCACAGATTGGTCAGGCTATACGCGACATGACAGGTGCTATTTAATTTGATATCGTGGGCTGACAACTATAGATGTCTGTAGTCGACCAAGTAATATGCTATGTCAGAGTTTATAGCAACGTGTCCACATACCTACCTATGCATCTCGTCGAAGCCACCCAAACATAAACGGCTGCTCTAAACATAGCTGCTATCGGTATAATCTAGTTCGATGATGTCATATAGCATATATTATAGCGTGCGTGCGTGCGTGTGTAGGTGTGTGTGGGTGGGGCATGTTAAGAAGAAGGAATGCGTGCCAGAAAGTGATTCAGAGAGAAGGAAAAAGAAAGAAATCGCGCGCGTGGGAGAGAGTGCAAGAGAGAGGTAAGAATGAGACAAATATAGCACAAGCGAGAAAGTGAAACGAAAGCAAGAACGCGAGACATCGAGACACGCGCACACGTACACGGGCACTCACACGGGCGAACACGTACACACACACACACACACACACACACACACACACACACACACACACACACACACACACACACACAGGCAGGTGACACGCGTATATACCTAATAATATAGGAGAGAGAGAGCGAGACGACGATGAGAGAGAGAGAGAGAGAGGAGAGGAGATAGCGAGAGGAGAGATAGCAAGCGAAGAGAAGAGAAGAAGACGAGAGAGAGAGAGAGAGAGAGAGTGGAGAGAGAGAGCTGCGCGAGAGAGAGAGAGGTGAAAGAGAGAGAGAGCGAGAGAGAGAGAAGAGAGAGAGAAGAAGAAGGATGCATGAAGAAAAGAGAGAGAGAGAGAGAGAGAATGCATGAGAGAGATAGGTAATTAGTTTATAGAGAGCTTCATGTTGGAGGCTGTAAGGGTTCATAAACGGCCAGCTTTATCAATATGGAGCGTATTCTATAGGACCGGTCTAGTTTACAGTCTCCTATGGATCTGCCCTGCAGCCAGTTTCATGGCGAGTTCAAACGTAACTCTGCATAATATAAAATAAAATGGTGAAACCAACTTTACCGATTTCACAATCTACGTATACGTGATAGTTTGACTTCGAATAATATCGACTTTCATTGACATTCGATAACTATTATCGTTTCTACTGTAGCATATTGATTTTCTCATTTGCGGTGGCACTGTGTGCACCTTGGATAAACCTACTCGCTATTGAATATATTTATTACTCGCGTTACGATTCAGCATCTTTAATACAGTCTGACCGAGCGCGTCGCGGCGCGAGCGGAATACTAATTGACGAAACACCAATTGAATTCAAAATGTTATCGACTTCCCATTCGGTAAACCTTCGATGTTGTTCGTCATCAGAGTATACATTGTATGTAAGCTACAAATAACCGTCTATTCATTTAATTTCGACTTCCTCAGTTCTTACTAATATTATTATGTAGTAGGAATAGCACGTGGCAACATACCTCGCAAATGTAGTTTGCGTAGAACGCTGTAAACCCTTGAACGTCAGGTTCTTTCAACTACAGAAACGAGAGCGAGACTGGAGCTATTGAGGGATCGAGACAGAATGCGATGACTATAAGGCGAGCGACAGAGCGATGAAGATACGAAAGATATAGCGATAGAGATGGAGATAGAGACAGAGGCAGATATATAGATAGCGATACGGAGAGATATAGCGATAGAGCTAGATATAGAGAGAAAGAGGAGATGGAGATAAAGATAGAGATAGATATAGAGAGAAATAGGGATGGAGATAAAGATGGAGATAAAGATGGAGATAGATATGGAGATAGAGAAATAGAGATTGAGATGGAGATGAAAATAGAGATAGAGATGTGGCAGGTCAAGTGACTGTGCCGAAGATATTCCCAATCTCGCTTCAAAAATGACCTTCGAACTCACGCTGTAGGGAAAAAAACATTTGTTCAATCTACCGAATAGGTTCCAGCTAGAATGAGACGAGAATGAAAGCGACTACAGACGGCAAGCTCTAAATAACGAAACAGCGATTACACAATTAATCTTACTGTACGTCAAGGTAGAGGTGATTGAAGAACGGACTGGGGCCAATATTTCTTAAAATTTTGACCACCTGCCATTCGCGACAATCGAATAACCCGGGAATCTGAAGAAATTAAGTTCGTTCCGAGTGAGCTATTGTGCTAGCGCTATTGTCGCACGACGATTTATACTGCCTTTTGTGATTTTTTGGGAGGCACTCGTCGAGCTATGGTTATACTTCGAATATTTTCCGAGAAATTTAGTGAGCATGGACGCCGAGCGTTGTTTAATAGTTTTGTCTTTGCTCGGATAGAAAGGCAACCGGATCCGATGACAGCTTTTTGATTGCCGTCGACATGTTGAGTATGACCACTATAGGTAAAACCATTTAGCTTTGCGCGACCAATTTTTTACGTGCGAACTGGTGCTACTGCCATTTCAGCTGCACCCGGTTGAAGATCAAAGGAGCAATCCGCGCAGGATAAAACAAGAATGTTGTAGCAGAAGGTTTGATGAGCACATGTTTTCAACTTAGAAGCTGGGTGTTTTGCTGAGAATTTTTTTTCTCTCAATGGCTTGTTCGCATTGCTATTATGAAAATAAACCTGTAATTCAATAGTCACACACATCGTTCGTAACGGAGCGTAACAAAGATCCTACAGATTGCACGTTATTCTCGACATGCAGTCTTCCCTTAACCCATTGGCTGCACCTTTTTCCACCAACGGGTTTCTACCCGATCAGGACCCGAATCCTACAGAACTAATTAGCTTAGGGCTTATTCATAGACACTGCTATAATTATTGGCATTTGCCTAAGCTTTTGAAGATGGCAGTTGTTTTTATGCATAATCACCATGCTCGCTGACCTGCAGCTGCATTTTGTCTACCCTTTACGCGCTTACATGTCCGGCTTGATTGGAGTTACCGGGACCATATAGGTTCCCACCGGCTAAGCTAGCTTTATTGATGACTGAGGTTCTCAACCTTCTCTACCACTTCAGGATGGCAACCCACAAGTGAAAACAAGCGCAGGCAGTAATTAATGAGCATTTCTTTCCTTCTTGCAGTGCTTATGAAATATACAATTTTACTAAAGCAGACAATCTTCTGATCATGTGACAACTATCTGAACGTTGGGGCGGGTCAACCCTCGGCAACGAATTAAATAAGATGGAGTCTGAAGCCTGGCGTTCGAATTTATCAAGGCAAACATTACTTGTATTTCGCACAAGTCGCTGTAACCCTAAGCTTATAGCGATGGCACTGAGACAGTAAACGCTTACGCGAGCAAGTTACAGTCTGGGACGATTTACGGTGGGGGTAATGTGAGTAAGTGCATCGACTTTTTGTGATAATGTACCTACGACGTCCCCGCGTGGATTCCTGCGGGCGGCAGCTAGTAGAGATACCCAACTACTTGGGTCCGTCATCGGCTGGACGCGGGTGGCTCGCTCTGCCTTGAACTTGCGCGACCTTCGCTTATTACGCAAATACTTACATCGCCTGTAATATTCTCCTCCGTTATTAGCGAGTGCATTTCGCGTCATAACCCCACAAGGTGGCTAGAGAAGCTGAGATTCAAAACCCAGCCGAGCGCGATAATATATATATATATATTTATATATATATATTATGAGCAACAAGTCATCTACTGGGTTCAGAGCACCCGACCTGCTAGGCACTGAAGCGTGTAATTATAATCAGATGCTGACACGTGCTTTTAGTACACGTTTACAATCTGTTTGTTTCCAATAATTAAATTTAGTTGAGTTTATCGAAGACTTACAGCATGCCATAAGCTATCATTTTACAGCGATGGTGAAGAAAACCCCATTTTTAGCTCACCTTGCCATCGTTAAGCTGAGCTATTGCCATGGGTGGTCGTCCGTCGTACGTCCGTCCGACCGTCCGTCCGTCCGTCCGTCTGTCCGTCCGTCCGTCCGTCCGTCAACATTTTGCTTCGGTCGTACGGTCCATGCGTGTGCCATATTTGGGCAACAAAATCG
>NW_014577784.1:84861-89861 GCF_000485595.1 Priapulus caudatus | reverse complement strand
GCAGCAGCAGCAGCAGTAGCAGCGGCAGCAGAAGCAGTAGGAGTAGCAGCAGCAGCGGCAGTATCAGGAGTAATAGTAGCCGCTAGACGCAGCACTCCTGTTCCGCAGCAATTGTGAATAAACACATCACCGTCGTTAAGATGAACACGTCAGAACAAGCACTTACAGGTGTCACACACCAAGGTCCTTCTTTACATCATGCAGCATCGATTGCATGTCAATAAAATTACTTGCTGTCCCTCACTGGTGCTTGGAGTGATACATGCTGACTTATGGCGCAACTTTATGCCATGTCGCCTGAAGCTCTGTAGCTGGAACATACGCGTGTACTTAGTGCACCATGTGCTTTACAAGTCTATCTTTACCCAGTGGCGCCACGGACGGGGGCAAGAAGCGAGTCAGCTGTTACTGTTACACGCGTTAGAACTATTTGCTCACAATTCTAGTTGAGTATATAGGCAATGTTAAACCACGAGTGTGGACTTGGGTCTCACGTATATCTTCTACCGGCTCCGAGCATAATAGCCTACGTCGTAGTCGTTGTCAATTGCCGTCATTGTGTGTTTGGTATATAACTTTTTAGCGCTTACCCTTACACTTTCGGCATAGTATTTATTGCCAGTATTTAACATCATACCATACCCGCTATGGAAAAAAGGAGCAGGGTTACCACATCAACTCTCATATGCCATGAGCCATGCAAGCCAGGTGCGCGTCCTTGCCGAATAACGAGCAACACATAGAACAGTGAGAGCGTGGACACGGAAAGATGTAGACGTGCGTGAGTTATGTCGCTGGACATAAACTAAGGTTGTGTTAGGCGTTAAAGTATACTTTTGTTATATGCGATGATGAAGAAGAAGAAGAAGAAGAAGACGACGAGGAGAAGCAGGAAGAAGGAGGAGAAGGAGGAGGAGGAGGAGGAGGAAAAGAAGAAGAAGAAGAAGAAGAGGAGGAGGAGGAGGAAGGAGAAGCAGGAAGACGGAGAAGAAGGAGGAGGAAGAGGAGAAGAAGAAGAAGAGGAAGACTAAGATGAAGAAGAAAAATGAAGAAGGAGGGGAGGAGGAGGAGGAGGAGGAAAAGAAGAAGAAGAAGAAGAAGAAGAAGAAGAAGAAGAAGAAGAATAGGAAGACTAGATAAAGAAGAAGATAAAGAAGGAAAAAGAGCAGAATACGAATAAAAATAACAAGAAAAGGGGTTCGGGGTTTCGTGGTGTGATCACATCTAATAAAGCGTATGGACATACGTTGACAATGGTGACCTCGACGATTAATCCAGTGATTTGTTTTGTGGTACCGCACGCAATTCGTGAGCGTAGCGAGGTTAAACGAATTAGCAGGTAGCATTAGATGGGTGAGACGATGGGGTTGGGGGAATCGAACTACGGCAGTACGTAGCAGCCCAACAAGGTAGTTCACGTGAAGCACGTGAACAACAGCTTGTAGCTGAACTGAGTTACGCGAGGCCGAAAATAAGATGCGCAAGGCTGAGTGGATAACAGCTAGGTAGCATAAAGCTCACTTGTTAGAGATGGCACGCATCAAAGCGGAGAGTACGTGGTAACCCCCTGGGGGGCACTCTCTACAAAATAGGGTAGGTAGGTGCCACTTGAGAGGTGGAATTGGCGGGGGTGGGGCTCCGGTACTTAATCAGCATATCAGAATGGGGGTCTCCGCAATTAGAGTTTGCTGGAAAGCATGATGCTCCGGAACTGGACATGTTTGCGAGAGGGGGTCTCCGGAACGTGCGGAACAAAATAGGACCTATGCTCCGGGACGGGAATTATGTGAAAAAGGGGGGTCATAAGCGCGGCAGATACCTACCATGCGACATATAGGGAGTCACCCGCTCTCCGACCGGTGGTAATCCTCAGATCCAGGCAGAAGGCAAGGTAAAGCCCAGCTCTGAGAGCTATACGATGAAGAGAGGACCGAAGTCGCCGTGTTTTGACGAATTAAAAAATGATATGGACGCTTATCTGCTAAGGTTTGAGAGGTATGCTGCGATTTAAGGCTGGGTGAAAAACGGTTACGTCACATATTTAAGTGCTTTGTCAGGATGTAAAGCTTTAGACGTTTAAATGTTCAGGTTCAACGGATTTTGCTCATTTTTGGTATGTGAATGAATAAGGGCTAGGGGTTTTGATATTTAAGAAAAAATTATGCAAATTAGGTAGGGTTTGGCAATTATATAGCATATTATATAGACACAAGCAGTCTGTGGTGTCACACTCGTATGGTTCGTTTTACAATATTTCATTGACAATATCTTTAATGCAAAATTGGTATTTCCTCTCCACCCTGCCGAATAAACGTCTATATTAGAATAAAGTTTTACAAAACACGTCGGAACGCAGCATAACCTATTTATTTCAAACGCCATCGCTAAAAAGCGGGTATAGAGCCATCTACGGTCACAAATTGTGATTCATTTTGGTTTATAAATTATTAATGCGATATACAGATGGCAATCGTTTCTATAATGTACGTTGATGGTTGCTCAATTAAAACTGACTTCTTCTTACTCACTCATTTGTGTCCTTTTTTGTGTTGAGCAACAGTGTCATTGACACTTTCATTGAACTTCTAGTGAATCATAATTAGTGCGCTAATGCGGTTAATCTCTCACATGATTATATACTACTAAAATTACTAACGAGACCACCTCCGCAAAACATTTTTTGCGTCTATAGTGGAATTTTATTGTATTTCTATGCCTCTTCTTTCTGCATTCATGCCCATATAGTGTTCTTAACCACTCGATCGTTCTATCAATTTCTCCGCTCTCATATTTTTAAATGACTCTCGATCGGAGTTGCTGTTCCATTGTAGCCTGCACCTTATATTGTTCTTATATACGACACGCCTCGCACTTTCTGTGTGTCTCTGCCAATGTCTAACTGCTCAGTCAATCCCTCTCCGCCTGCCGTTTTAACCTTAGTTATGTGTTGAGTACGTTTTACTACTAAGTGCGTTCATTACTGAGGTCCCAATATTATTAAAAACCAATTACCAGACAGGTCATTTGGCTTCTTATATCTATGATCAATATCGTCGGGTTATTCTACCATACAGTCAGTCTTTAAAGCGGCAATGCGCGTATGGTCTCATAAACGGATTACCGCCAGAGTTAGCCATAACATTAATATTAGGTCATAGTATTAACATGCACGAAGAGAAGATGATATTTCAACTTTTATTATCACTTACTATACTTTGCTTCGTTTATTAGGCTCAAAACCCGCGTGGGCCTTTCAGGTTCAAAGGCAGACAATTTAATTAATATAATACCGTTACTGTTTGTTTATTGATGTTTAGTCTAGGCCCGACTTTTTCGTGTTCTCGGGATTCAGTAGTATTTGCGCGTTTCAGTCGTCATTGTTTATTAATGGTAATATAATCGTGCTCGTTTCTAGATCGTTTGTCAATCAGCAGCTCTACACAGAACCCAAATCACTGACACAGAGCAAATATTAAGGCAACCTTCTCCAGGTTTTAAACACCGTTTGCTTTCACTCTCTCTCTCGCCTTACCCTTACACTTTCGGCATAGTATTTATTGCCAGTATTTAACATCATACCATACCCGCTATGGAAAAAAGGAGCAGGGTTACCACATCAACTCCCATATGCCATGAGCCATGCAAGCCAGGTGCGCGTCCTTGCCGAATAACGAGCAACACATAGAACAGTGAGAGCGTGGACACAGAAAGATGTAGACGTGCGTGAGTTATGTCGCTGGACATAAACTAAGGTTGTGTTCGGCGTTAAAGTATACTTTTGTTATGTGCGATGATGAAGAAAGAAGAAGAAAGAAGAAGACGAAAGGAGAAGCAGGGAAGAAGGAGGAGAAGGAGGAGGAGGAGGGGAGGAGGAGGGAGGGGAAAAGAAGAAGAAGAAGAAGAAGAGGAGGAGGAGGAAGGAGAAGCAGGAAGAAGGAGAAGAAAGAGGAGAGGAGGAGAAGAAGAAAGATGAGAAGACTAAGATGAAGAAGAAGAATGAAGAAGGAGGGGAGGAGGAGGAGGAGGAGGAGGAGGAGAAGAAGAAGAAGAAGAATAGGAAGACTAGAAAAGAAGAAGATAAAGAAGGAAAAGGAGCAGAATACGAATAAAAATAACAAGAAAAGGGGTTCGGGGTTTCGTGGTGTGATCACATCTAATAAAGCGTATGGACATACGTTGACAATGGTGACCTCGACGTTAATCCAGTGATTTGTTTTGTGGTACGCGCACGCATTCGTGAGCGTAGCGAGGTTAAACGAATTAGCAGGTAGCATTAGATGGGTGAGACGATGGGGTTGGGGGAATCGAACTACGGCAGTACGTAGCAGCCAACAAGGTATGGCACGTGAAGCACGTGAACAACAGCTTGTAGCTGAACTGAGTTACGCGAGGCCGAAAATAAGATGCGCAAGGCTGAGTGGATAACAGCTAGGTAGCATAAAGCTCACTTGTTAGAGATGGCACGCATCAAAGCGGAGAGTACGTGGTAACCCCTGGGGGGCACTCTCTACAAAATAGGGTAGGTAGGTGCCACTTGAGAGGTGGAATTGGCGGGGGTGGGGCTCCGGTACTTAACTCAACATATCAGAATGGGGGTCTCCGCAATTAGGGTTTGCTGGAAAGCATGATGCTCCGGAACTGGACATGTTTGCGAAGGGGGTCTTCGGAACGTGCGGAAACAAGTAGGACCTATGCTCCGGGACGGGAATTATGTGAAAAAGGGGGTCATAAGCGCGGCAGATACCTACCATGCGACATATAGAGAGTCACCGCCTCCGCCGCGGTGGTAATCCTCAGATCCAGGCAGAAAGCGAGGTAAAGCCCAGCTCTGAGAGCTATACGATGAAGAGAGGACCGAAGTCGCCGTGTTTTGACGAATTCAAATATGATATGGACGCTTATCTGCTAAGGTTTGAGAGGTATGCTGCGATTTAAGGCTGGCTGAAAAACGGTTACGTCACATATTTAAGTGCTTTGTCAGGATGTAAAGCTTTACGACG
>NW_014577784.1:71880-84836 GCF_000485595.1 Priapulus caudatus | reverse complement strand
GTCTCATCTCTCTCTCTCATCTCTCTCTCTCTCTCTCTCCATCTCTCTGACTCCTCTCTTCTCTCTCTCTCTCTCTCTCGTCTCTCTCTCTCTCTCTCCTTCTCGCTCTCTCTCTCTCTCTCTCGTCTCATCTCTCTCTCTCTCTCTCTCTCTCTCTCTCTTTCTCTCTTCTCGCTTCTCTCTTTCTCTTTCTCGCGCGCTCTCTCTACTCTCTCTCTCATTCTCGTTCTCTCTCTCTCTCCTTCTCGCTCTTCCCTCCTGTGAATGAAGGCACTGTGTCTGAGCTAATAACCGCAAGGACTCAAATATAGCAGCGAGTTAACTCTCATCAACTCAACAGTGAATGTTATGACTTAGAGTGCATCTCAGCACTCCTCACCCGGTACAGATGCAGAGCTCTATTGGCTTAATCCGGACGTAACTAGCTGGCAGCTTGTGCGAATGGAACGAGCGTCTCGTTTCCGAAAATTAGTCGTACGCAGAACTGGTACATATCTGAACGGATTGCACTTATGGCTGCTCACGTTCGACAATTGTGCCAGCCAATTAGAAAACAGGTCGACACTGAGTCGTCCAATCATAAAGCTGAATGGGTAAAGCAGCTGCTATAGAATTGTCAGGCCCTAGCTCGTTGCAGTGGCAGGCAGCTGGCGGCGGCAGACGGCAGAATCAACGAGCAGCAGCACAGTAAGCAGGCAGCAGCAGAGCAGCAGGAGCAGCATCACCAACACCAGCAGCAACAGCTACGTAATCCTGTATCAAGTAGCTAGTAGGTAGTAGTTAGGTAAGTAGTAAGTAAGTATGTAAGTATTAGGGGGTAGCAGTGGATAGAGTGGTTAGTAGTAGTGTGTAGCACGTGGATAAATAGGGGTAGTAGTGGGTAATAGAATTGGGTATTAGTCGGTAGTAGTGGAGTGTAATGTCGCCAAGTGTAGTCAAGTAGTAGTCCGTTAGTTAGTCAAAAAAAAGGTAAAAGTAGTGGGATAACGAATAAAATAGTCGCAGTGAAAAAACTGTTAATAAGTGTAGTAGTAGTAGTAAGTTAGTGCAGTAGTAGCTTAGTAGTAGTAGTTAGCAGTAGTGTAAGTAGTAGTAGTATAGATAGTAGTAATCAGTAGTAGTAGTTTGTAGTAGTAGTGTAGTAGTAGGTAGTAGTAGTAGTGTAGTAGTAGGCCTAAATGTAAGTAGTAGTAGTAGTAATTATAGTAGGAGTTCGTAGTAGTAGTTAGTAGTAAGGTAGATAGTAGTGGTAGCTGGTAAGCTGCGTCAGTAGTAGTAGTAGTAGATAGTAGTAGTAGTAGTAGTAGACTAGAGAGTAGTAGTAGTAAGCTAATAGTAGTAGTCAGAGTAGTGAATGAGTAGCGTATTAGTAGTAGCACGTGGTGGTGGTTGATGTGTGGCTGGCTGGTGAGTGGCGGTGTGGTGGTGTGCGTGGATGGTGGGTGGTGAGTGGTGTGGTGTCGGTGGTGTGTGGTGGTGGTGAGTGGTGGTCGGTAAGGTGTAGGAATAGTAAGTAGGTTAGTAATGTACAGTGAGATTAGTAGAGTAGTAGTTAGGAGTGTCAGTAGTATACGTACGTCAGTAAGATAGTAAGTAGTGAGTCGTAGTAAGTAGTAGTAGTAGTAGTAGCAGCAGCTAGGAGAAGCAAGAGGAGGAGAGAATAATTAAGCAGGGAGGGTAGTAGGAAGGAGGAGGAGGACTTACGAGGACGGAGAGGAACAAAGTGGAGGAGAAGAGGGGGAGGAGCGAGGAGCCGAGAAAAGGAGGCCAGGAGCGAGCTGAGAACGGAGGAGGAGGAGGAGGAGGAGGAGAGGAGGACCCAGCAGCAGCAGCAGCAGCAGCAGCCAGCAGCAAGCAGACACCACCATTATCCATCACCACACCACCACGCACCACACACCAACCACCCACACACCACCACCACCACACCCCACCACCACACACCACCACCTCAAAGTAGCAGATAGGAGGTAGAGTAGCAGAAGCAAGCTAGAAGTAGCAGATTAGGAGATAGAGAGTAGCAGTAGGAGTAGCAGCAGCAGCGCAGCAGTAGTGCAGCGGCAAGCAGAAGCAGTTAGGGAGCGCAGCAGCGGCAGGTATCAGGAGTAAATAGTTGAGCCGCTAAGACGCAGCACTCCTGCTTCCGCAGCAATTCGTGGAAATTAAAAATCCCGTCGTCAAGTATGAACACGTCAGAACAAGCACTGTACACGGGTTGTCAGACACAAGGGTCTTCCTTTACATCATGCGATCATCGATTGCATGCCAATATAAAATTACCTATGCTGTCAGCCTCACGGTGCTCTGGAGTGATACATGCTGACTTATGGCGCACTTTATGCCATGTTCGCCTGAAGGCTCTGTAGCTAGCGAACAGTCGCGTGTACTTACTGCACCATGTGCTTTACCAGAGTCTGTATCTTTTACCCAGTGGCGCCACGACCGGGGGCTAAAGAACGCGGAGTCACGCTGTCTACCTGTTACACGCAGTCTAGACATATTTGCTCACATTCTAGGTGAGTATATATAGGCTAATGTTAAACCACAGAGTGTGCGACTTGTGCGGTCTCATCAGATATCATCGTTCTGACCTGGCGCTCCGAGCATAATAGCCGTACGTCGTAGTCAGTTAGTCCAATTGCGTCATTGTGGTTTGGTATTAAACTTTTTAGCGCTTACCCTTACACTTTCGGCATAGTATTTATTGCCAGTATTCAACATCATACCATACCCGCTATGGAAAAAAGGAGCAGGGTTACCACATCAACCCCATATGCCATGAGCCATGCAAGCCAGAGGTGCGCGTCCTTGCCGAATAACGAGCAACACATAGCAGTGAGAGCGTGGACACAGAAAGATGTAGACGTGCGTGAGTTATGTCGCTGGACATAAACTAAGGTTGTGTTCGGCGTTAAAGTATACTTTTGTTATGTGCGATGATGAAGAAAGAAGAAGAAGAAGAAGACGAAGGAGAAGCAGGACAGAAGAGGAGAAGGAGGAGGAGGAGGAGGAGGAGGAGGAGGGGAAAAGAAGAAGAAGAAGAAGAAGAGGAGGAGGAGAAGGAGAAGCAAGAAGAAGGAGAAGAAAGAGGAGGAGGAGGAGAAGAAGAAGATGAGGAAGACTAAGATGAAGAAGAAGAATGAAGAAGGAGCGGGAGGAGGAGGAGGAGAGGAGGAGGAGAAGAAGAAGAAGAAGAATAGGAAGACTAGAAAGAAAGAAGATAAAGAAGGAAAAGGAGCAGAATACGAATAAAAATAACAAGAAAAGGGGTTCGGGGTTTCGTGGTGTGATCACATCTAATAAAGCGTATGGACATACGTTGACAATGGTGACCTCGACGATTAATCCAGTGATTTGTTTTGTGGTACGCACGCAATTCGTGAGCGTAGCGAGGTTTAAACGAATTAGCAGGTAGCATTAGATGGGTGAGACGATGGGGTTGGGGAATCGAACTACGGCAGTACGTAGCAGCCCAACAAGGTATGGCACGTGAAGCACGTGAACAACAGCTTGTAGCTGAACTGAGTTACGCCGAGGCCGAAAATAAGATGCGCAAGGCTGAGTGGATAACAGCTAGGTAGCATAAAGCTCACCTGTTAGAGTGGCACGCATCAAAGCGGAGAGTACGTCGGTAACCCCTGGGGGCACTTCTACAAAATAGGGTAGGTAGTGCACACTTGAGAGGTGAATTGGCGGGGTGGGGCTCCGGTACTAAACTCAACATATCAGAATGGGGGTCTCCGCAATTAGGTTTGCTGGAAAGCATGATGCTCCGGAACTGGACATGTTTGCGAGAGGGGGTCTTCCGGAACGTGCGCAACAAGTAGGACCTATGCTCGGGACGGAATTATGTGAAAAAGGGGGTCATAAGCGCGGCAGATACCTACCATGCGACAATATAGAGAGTCACCCGCCCTCCGCCCGGTGGTAATCCTCAGATCCAGGCAGAAAGCGAGGTAAAGCCCAGCTCTGAGAGCTATACGATGAAGAGAGGACCGAAGTCGCCGTGTTTTGACGAATTCAAATATGATTGGACGCTTATCTGCTAAGGTTGAGAGGTATGCTGCGATTTAAGGTGGCTGAAAAACGGTTACGTCACATATTTAAGTGCTTTGTCAGGATGTAAAGCTTTAAGACGT
Source organism: Priapulus caudatus (assembly GCF_000485595.1). Lineage (NCBI taxonomy): Eukaryota > Metazoa > Priapulida > Priapulimorpha > Priapulimorphida > Priapulidae > Priapulus > Priapulus caudatus. The sequence goes on along the minus strand of NW_014577784.1, from coordinate 80,697 downwards.
TTAAACTTGATTATCACAGTGTGAGGCGAATGATTACAGAGTTTTGAAACCTCACCTTTGCAGCCGTTCAGGCTTATAGGAAAGGCATAAGATTTTTTGAGAAAAAGATAAGGCATGGCGAGGCCCCGCTAAATTTGAAGCCCGGCTAGGGAACCGTCTTATGCGGTGGTTTATGCTACCAAGCACGACACATTACTTGAAAGATTTAAATACCTCACATTGTAAGAACAGTTTATAACTGGTTGCTCGAAGGAAGATGGTAGCTTTTCTTACAGAACAAAAACCGAAAAGCATGCACGACGTTATATGATCTGCAGAACGATATGCAGGGGGGGGGGGAGCATTTTACTATTTACGGTGACGTAATCACTTTAAACTTGATTATCACAGTGTGAGGCGAATGATTACAGAGTTTTGAAAACCTCACCTTTGCAGCCGTTCAGGCTTATAGGGAAAGGCATAAAGATTTTTGGAGAAAAGATAAGGCATGGCGAGGCCCCCGCTAAATTTGCAGCCCGGCTAGGGAACCGTCTTATGCGGTGGTTTATGCTACCAAGCATCGACCATATACTTGAAAGATTTAAATACCTCACATTGTAAGAGCAGTTTATAACTGGTTGCTCGAAGGAGATGGTAGCTTTTCTTACAGAACAAAAACCGAAAAGCATGCACGACGTTATATGATCTGCAGAACGATATGCAGACGCACATGGATTAGCGTCCGTGGGAAGCCACACCTACAGAGAAGTAACCAAGAGCTAAGCCACAGAAGGTATAGAAGCCAATGGTGCGCAGCTAGGGAGGAATAGACTGGGTGCATCAGGAAATTTGCACGAACTCTGTGCTAACCGTAGTCAAATAAACAGCCAGGTGACGAGTGATCGTGCCTGCTAGCTGTGTGAAAAGCGAGTCAACACAACATCGACTGTAATTGCAGGGTAGGTGCTCGACCCCTCTCCCCGTGACGTCAGCTAGCATGATGACGTAGACAAAAGAGGGAGCACGTGAACAGGGTAATGACGATTCTAATCTTTCTGTGTCGAACTAATCCAAGCAAGGAGACAATAGTCACAGAGAACAGGACGTCAAAACTGTGACTCACTCTGGCAAACCAGAGCTGTGTTGCGGCTGTGAGGTAGAAATAATAGGAAGTGTAGTGGGGCGTATGGTAGCAGGATCGGGAAATCTACCGGTGGGTGGGGATTCGCGAGAAAAGTAAGAGTGAAGGTACTTCGAGATACAGGTTGCTCATGGGTGGTTGTTAGAAGAAGGGTTAGTCAGAGAAGAGTAAATGACAGGAGAGACAAGGAGGTAGGAGCCTACATGATGGCGGATCGTACCTTTAAGGAAATCCCAGTCGCAAAGATCTACATAGAGACCCACTTTTTCGTATATGATTTTGAGACACTTTGCATTGATGACCCAATACAATTGGAACGTGTGGAAATGCAGAATTGTACGTGTTACAATACGTGGTGATTGGAAACGCAGAAGGTGCTGCACTTGCATCTAAATCGATAGTGGAGACTACTGCAGTGCTTACAGAAGCTCAGCGGAAAGCACGCAACAAGGCGCTGGCTGAATTGCGAATACTTCAGTTTTCACCTGTGTCGATACGATTGCACGTATTTACCTACTAACAATCCACCGCAAGTGCGACCGCGAGGGCCGCTGTAATTTCATGCTGTCGCCGCCATCTTGCTTCTATGTGAATCCTACTTTCAGGGCCGATATTGCTCTTTGCACCGTCAGGACGTTGTGAAAAGATCGGTACCTTAAAGTACAGATGCTGCCGACCGTGAGCTAGGGTTCCTCAGGTGAAGCAAACACCAGGGCCCGTTGTCAGAAACAAAGTTAGTCTTAACATTAATTAGTCTTAACCTTTTCTCTTAGACCGTCGACAGAAACGCTGCGAAGTTACCTGAATGTGAAATCGTAGCAGATTGAAAGTGCTGTTCACGGTCTACGAGAAAATGTTAGTGATAAGATTAATGTTAAGATTTTGTTTCTGACAACGGGCTCCAGAGAAACGACGCCGCCGGCGATGGTGACCCGCATATCGTGGAGGCGCGTCTGTCTACTCCAGAAAGGTGGTGGAGGGAGGCAATGGAAGTATGAAGAAAGGCAGAAAAGGAAAGAGTGAAAGAACGAAAAGTAATCTCGATGGGGCGATGAAACTACTCCCGACTACCACAGCGGCGATAATGAAGGCTTGTTATAAAACGTTGGCGTGTTGCAACTACACACATGCGAAATTCAAGCAATACTCGAGGCGTGTGTCGCCGTCGAAGCTACATGGGGCCTGTATCGTCGTGGAAACTGCCGAGACATGCTATTAAATAATGATTCACGGCTAACCCGCTCTTATGTGTTAAAATTGGTGTCTGACGCCGTCACTTTTTTAAAGGGACGCATTGTCACGGCTTTGAGCCATGCAAGGTGCCGGACCTTGCCACATGGCGAGCAACATAGAGCAGTCAGAGCCTGGACACGGCAAGATGAAGACGTGCGTGGGTTATGTAGTTGGAAATGAATTAAGGTTGTGTTGAAGTATACATTTGTTATGTGAGAAGAAGAAAAGAAGAAGAAGAAGAAGAAGAAGAAGAAGAAGAAGAAGAAGAAGAAGAAGGCAATAAATATACTGTAGTTGAGATATGGTTATACTGTGTGTACCCTACTGTGTTGTATAGTTTCGGCGCGCAGCTATAGTAGAATTAGAATCTGCTATTACTTTTGGCCGTATTTGTGCACTGTTGCGATCTTTTAGTTTCGTTTTGGTCGTTTAATATATGCAGTGCTATTTATTTAAAGTTTGCATTCTGTGTTTCGTGTGCCGCTGCAGCGTGTTATGATCACATCTGATTAAATCCTAGATAATTACCTTTTTCGTTGATTCCATGTAGAATGCCATTTATAAAATACGCCCATGCATCGGCATTATACATTACTTGTTGGTTTTAGTATTTCCATCGGACACTGACAGTAGCTAGTTGATGAGCGTATCATTTCGTATATGCGATAGATAGTAGAATTCGGTGGCAACTCGTAGTTTCAATCGAAAGTGTCACTATGTGAGGCTATGAGATTCCGGAGCGCGTGTATTACTATGACCTATCCCCCGCACGTCGCCACTAAACTAGTGACACTAGTAAGAGTGATAGCCCCTGCCACGACAAAGTGAATTTCAGGCTTGACACGTTTTCTAAAAGCGACTTTGTCGATTCGCGAAGTAGTTTTCGTGTTGATATATCAATGGCACGTTGACACTCTTTGCGTTGTGGTGATGAACGAGTGTGCTGCGCATGCAGAGAGAATTTACTACAGAGAGCAAAAAATTAAAGATTGGTGTAGAAGGATTACGGAATAGAAATAAGAGCGGCAGAGACGACCGAGACAGAAAAGTAGACAGCGAAGGAAAAAAAGAATGGAAAAGCTAAGAGAAATAGGAGAGACAGATGAGGTGAAACAGAGAGAGAGAGAGAGAGAGAGAGAGAGAGAGAGCGCGAGACAAAGAGAGAGCGAGAGAGAGAGAGAGAGAGAAAGAATAAAAAAGAGAGAAAGAGAGAGAGAGAACGAGAGAGAGAGGGAGAGAGAGTGGGGAGATAGATGAGGAGAGCGAAAGGAAAGGAGAGAGAACGAGAGAAGGATAAGTTAGGGAAGGAAGGCAAGAGTTTAGTGTTGATATTTAACTGAACTATTTAACTATATATAATATGAAAGCCTTAAAGATACTGGAATAACCCCGCTATTAGACATACAGGTAAGTTCATGAGGCAATAAACATTTCATATTAAAGGGCCGCGACCGTGCAGGGTACATAAAAGCCCATTTCGTAACATAATGATACGTACAAGGAACAATGCAGTGTCCGTGGGTACATGACAGGCTAGAGCAGAGGATGGTCTGGGAGTAGATTACATCTCTAGAGTGTGAAGCACGACGATGTGGCCGCATCGAATCCAGTCTCTGCCGAAGCCACCGCGCAGTTGTACGTGGGCACCCGGATACATAACGATATGTGGGACTACATATAGCCAAGTAGCTGCACATCGCTGTGTAAAGCCGTATATCGTTGCATGCAACAAACTACAAGGGCATATATCCGTTTATAATGGTATATAACAGTATGTAGCGGTATATACGGAAATATGCATGAGTATATAATATATATAGTATGTATATTGTGCAAGCAAGCCGCAAAGAGTTTAGTAGAGCGGGAGCCGATATCAGATCGTATAATTATCGCCAGGTTTGAGTCTAGATGTCAAAACACCACCATCATCCAAGTCTATGCTCCAACAAACGATGCCGACGAGGATGAGAAAGAGGTGTTTTATTATCAACTACAATCCACCTTCAACAAGGGGAAAAGAAGAGATCTCCCCTTGGTTATGGGCGATCTGAACGCCAAGGTAGGTCCAGACAACAGAGACAGAGAACTAACTATGAGAGCGCAGGAGAAAGGTACCATCAACGAGAACGGAGAGCTATTCTGCGATTTCTGTGCGTCAAATGGACTTGTAATTGGCGGGACTCTTTTCAAGCACAAGAAGTCCCACACGCTCACATGGAAATCCCCAGATGGAGAAAACCAGATCGATCACGTGGCCATCAGCAAAAGGTGGAGAATTGCACTTCAGGATACAAGAGTGAAACGTAGCGCAGATGTAGGGTCGGATCACTACCTAGTCATCGCTGAGATTAGGATGAAGCTGCAAGTTGTAAAGAAACCTAGATCTATAAGGACGAAATATTGTACGGCCAAACTGAGAGACCAACGAGTAAAGGACGACTTTGTAATAGCATTGGCTAATAAATACGAACTATTGTGCAACGCCGATGACAGTGGCAACACCGACCTCGAATTGGAGGAGAACTGGAGACGAATCAAGGAGATGTACACCACTACCTGCGAGGAAGTGCTAGACAAGGTTAAACAAGGAAAGAAGGAATGGATGAGCGAAGAAACCTGGAAACTTGTCGACGAGAGGCGCCGATTAAAGGCGAAGATGGAGAATGCTAAAACGAGGAACCAGAAGCTGACAACGACACGCTTGTATCATGAAAAGAACCTTGAGGTGAAGAAGAGTTGCAGAAGAGACAAGAGAGCAAGAATCGAGAGCGGGAAGAGAAACATCCAGAGTAAGCCAGTTAAGGACAAGAAGGGTGTGTTCCTAACCAAGATCGAAGAACAACTTAATCGATGGAAAGAAGATTTCAACGAGATCCTAGACAGACCGGCGCCAGAGTCCCCCGTAGACCTTCCCGAGGGCCCCCACTCAACATCAGAACAGGACCAATTACTACGGCAGAAGTAACGAAAGCGCTAAAGACATTGAAGAATGGGAAGGCGGCTGGATGCGATAACATCCCACTTGACGCCTGGAAAGAAGGTGGTTGGGTCTCTGTCAAGGTGCTTCATGCTCTTTTGAATAAGGTCTGGAATGTCGAAGGCATCCCCCACGACTGAAAGTTGGGTCTCTTGGTAAAGCTCCCGAAGAAGGGTGATGTTGGTGACTGCACGAACTGGAGAAGGATCATGCGCCTCACGATAACCAGCAAAGTACTTAGTAAGATTATTTTGTTAAGACTGAAGGACTCCCTTGATGAACGACTCAGAGACGAGCAAGCGGGGTTTCGTAAGAAACGTTCGTGCTGTTACGTAATTGATTGTAAAGGATAATTGTGGAACAGAGTTTAGTATGGAATACTGGCTTGTATATGGCATTCGTGGACTTTGAAAAAGCCTTCGATTCTATAGATCGGGACATGCTGTGGAAAATCTTGAGCTACTACGGTGTCCCAACAAAGATTATTAAAATGAACCAGGTTCTTTACGAGGGTTTCCAAGCAAGAGTAATACATGAAGGAGAGATGACCGAGCCCTTCGAAATGATGACGGGAGTCCGACAAGGATGTCTGCTTAGCTCGCTCCTCTTCCTGGTGGCATTAGATTGGGTAACCAGACAAGCTTACGGTGATGGCAAGACCGGGATACAGTTTAGCATGTTTAAAAAGCTTGAAGACCTATGTTGCTTGATGTAGCTTGATGTAGCTTGATGACCTAGTTCGCTGACGATTTAGTTTTACTGAGCCAAAAAATCACTTATGCGCGACAGAAATTCGAGGCTCTCCAAGAGCACGCAGATAAAATCGGGCTCAAAGTGAATGCATCCAAGACGAAAGAGATGAGGATTGGAACAACAGCAAATAGAGAAGAAATTGCCTGCAGAGGAAAGACGCTGGAACAAGTTACTGCCTTCACATATCTGGGCAGCATTGTCACAACAACCGGAGGAACGGAGGAAGATGTCGAAGCTAGATGTAGAAAAGCACAAGCTGCCTTCTGTACACTGCGATCAGTCTAGAGATCTCGGTACATTTCTTTGTGCACGAAGCTTAGAATCTTTAATTCGAACGTAAAGTCCGTCATGGCGGTTGACTAAGAAAATCATAAACAAGCTCCAAGCCTTTATTAATCTTAAACTCCGCTACGTACTTGGAGTATTCTGGCCATTGATAATATCAAATGAAGACTTGTGGCAGCGCAAAAAAAAACAAGAGAGAGTTGAAGTCATCATCAGGCGTAGAAAGTGGAAATGGGTTGGTCATACGTTTAGAAAACCTGCGAGTAACATCACACGACAGTCACGGGAGTGGAATCCGCAAGGAGCTCGGAAGAGAAGCAGACCGTCATGGAAAAGTCATGGAGAAGGACAATCAGACAGGAATATGAAGAGATTGGAATGTCTTGGGAACAAGTGAAGCGGACAGCTCAAAACCGAGGCCAATGGATGAAGACTGTGGAGGCCCTATGCTCTGGTCGGAGCGAAGAGAATTGATGATGATGATATATATATATATATATATATATAATATATATATATATATATATATATAATATGTATATATATATATATTTAATATGTATATATATATATACACATGACGCAATTTAGTGGGGCATTACATAACGGTATGTAGCGGTGCATTGCGGTATATATTACAGTAATAACCAGTGTACGGGAATATATAGCGGTATATTGGTGTCATAATCAATGATGTAAGCTCCTCTTTTTTTATCTTAATTGCTCTCTTGATAATTCTTATATATATACAGCTTCAGATCTTCCGGTAAATTCAGCTTCAATTCCTGTGTAAACCATTGGCTTCGTATAGGCACATGCAGCCTAGACTTTCGCCTATGCGCCCAAAACATCTGCTATACGTGGTTTGTATCGATTGTAATATGCCTTTAGAAACGATTTGTGTTCACTAAAGTACTCAATTTCGACGGTCAGATTCCTTTGACGATTTTACGGCAACATTTTACGGTTATATCGAAGCGTATATACGCGGCTATACCACGTGAAACATTGTAGCTGCTAAGGGGGCGAGCGCATCGATGTTTTCCGAACAAGCTGGGTGGTCAAAGTGAGACGCTGTTTTGTTTCAAGCATGAATTGCTTCGCATTTGTGAGAACATTAGCTGTATCGGATCCATGCACGATTATTTCAAACGTTTGCACGCTATGTTAACCGACCCCCGAATATGTTTTCATGTATATCAACAGCATCGGATTCAGTACTTGGTCATCTATAATAAAAATAATCTCAGCACCCAGATCTGGTTTCGAGAATCTGCAATGTAGAGAAAGATTTAGTGCCACAAGCCGCGAGAGGCCATGAATGAATCATTTGTTAAATAATTAAGGGCTGCAGTCAACCGTGTTAATTCGTGCATGCAATGTGCTATGTAAATATGCGTTCGATGTGGCATACCACTCTATATCTAAATTATACTGCATACAACGACTACATGGTAGAGTATATCCTGACAGGTGTACACATGTGAATTAACGAAACCTCTACGTGTCCATGCCAACAAGTAAAGTAAAGCCCATACCCCCATTCCAAACAACCCCTGAACGCGTGTAGGATTTCCAACAACATCCACCACGATAATTTTACTCGTTTTGAATTCTACTGTACTTCTTCCTTCCTAGCAGAATTATGCCGGTTAACATTTCGTAATTGTAAACCAATACTTTAAAAAACATGCTATCGCGAATGGAATTACCATGACCGTATTGTACATAGCTGAGTTATAACACATCAGAACATCAAATGGTATACGCATTCGTGCGTGCATGCACGTACTCGTAGCAATATATGAATTGTTTTAAAATCGAATGAGTACCAAGCAAACACGCACCGTTGCCGTGCTGCAATAAAATACATACTATACTATACATCGCCAATACCGCCAACGTTACGATTAATAGCAGGAAATAATTTTCCCACACCGATGATATAGATTTTCACGTTTTCCAAGCGTGGCGATCCACGAGTCACGAATTAACATACGCGCGCAGTCAACGCCGCGACAGGGCAGCACGCGACATGTTTGTACTGATGTGACAATAATAACATAATATTATGTAATGGAGCATGACGACGAGCGATATCTTCAATGATTGATAAATACTGAACTAGGGCCACGTGTGACGTCGCATTCACCTCGAAGTGGCAATAGCAATAACATAAATATTGCACCTAGAAATTATCGTCAATAACACAAGTAGGAGCCAAAAGAGAAAATCCAGCCACCAAAGCGTCGATTGTTCGATCTCGATCGATATCTAGAACGATACCTCTAAAAATTTGTAGTACTTACAGATTTACTAATAACGATGGTTTCTCGTTAATTAGAGTTCGCCTGTTTCGGGAATGTCGCCGTTATAAAGGGGTGGGCAGACTAGGCGATTTTTCATGCGATCGAGCCGGCCGGCTTTATTTATCGCATGAAAAATCGCC
>NW_014577784.1:64239-71349 GCF_000485595.1 Priapulus caudatus | reverse complement strand
CATACACACATACACATACACAACATACACACATAATACATAACATACACATAATATGTTGATGATACAAAGTACTCTCAGTGCAGCAGCGAGAGACAAAATCACTCGTGGTGCCCAGACGCCTGGCCGCGAGTGCTTGTCTGAGCTAGTCTCGTGCGTTTACGTCGCTGCGTGTGTAGTAAAACGCAATGAATCAATATAAAATAACTTCTACTACCGAACCGATATGGAGTTAACTACACTTATTAATTAATTGACTCTAGAGTCTGCTTTTATTTCAATAACGACTTGAATATTGCTAGTTACAGAGTTTGTGACATTCAATATTGCACCAGATATTGAAATTCGCAATGACCCTTTAGAAATAATCAGCCGATATAAAGGATTCAATGAGAATAAACATGTTTTTGGTATGCACAATATCACATACACCCATAAAACATGAAACATTACAAAACATCAAATAATCGTAATCAATTATTAAGTCCGAGCGTCGGCGAATATTGCCTGTAGAATGCCAAGAAGGATTTCATTAGAATAAGGTAACGTTGATAGTTTCACAAATCCTCGAGGTCCCTTCGATTCCTCCAATCCCCGTAGAGTTCTTTACCGATACAAAGCGCGGCTAACGTTGAATATGATCAATCCCGGTGTGACGGGGGTATTACCGATACAAAGCGCGGCTAACGTTGAATATGATCAATAATTAATACAGTCCCTTTATGAACCTAATTGAAAGCAGATTATGACCTTATAGAATCATTACCCTAACCATCACCATAATAATACTCTTTCGTGAAATATAATATGACACCTATAGCAAAATTGGGATTTGAACTCTCTTAACCCAGGGCTACATGCATAGATACTGGCGGTACATAGCGCCGAATGCCTGTACATTTCTTAAACGAATGAGCGAGCAGCCATTTCGGCGCGCTCGTGCGTACGTGCCGATTAATAATTGCTCATTTGCACGGCGTCACGATTGTGATTTATTGACATCGTTACGCTAATGACGCTCTCAATGAAATTAAGCAATCTTTCGACGAGTTCGTCGATATACGTATCCTTTACGGATACCACGCCTCAAACCTTACTCGTTGTTTCCACAGAAATCGGCGTTTATTTATCCTGCACAACGATTATAGATGAGTATAAACAATAATGAACTAAACCTACCTACCTATTAGCGAAAGGTCGTTCGCGCCTGTTAGTGATGACGTCATTCCCTGAGCTGCCTCTCGCGGTGGTGACCCAATTTGCGCTATCAACATTTATTCTAGCACACTATATGTGACTAAAGCTTGTAAGCGTGATGTAATGTTTTCTTTTTAGTGATTGAATTGTGAGAATAATGTAGCATAAAGATACATAATTCGTTGAAAATAAAATGTTGTGTGCTAATTTAAGCGCAATCACGTCCTACTCGAGTGGGTGATGTATTTTCTATTAGGTCGGCTGCTTTCGAGTGTCTGTGATAATTATCAATCTTCTCGTGGCGTTACCACATGCGACGCTTTCGATGTTTGTTTTCGGGTCATAGCAAACCACCGCTGAAGCGGTCATTAGGAAATATAAGTGAAATGTGAATATAGCTTTCTCTGTGGAAATTATCTCGCAAAACAACGTTTAAATTCGTCTGCTACCAAACTATGTCGAGTTTCCAGTGATCGAACCATTAGTAAAATTTCTAGACAGAATGGTTGCTCGAAAGTGGTAAAAACGGGCGCCTGCCTGCAACTGATTTAGACCATCCTCATTGATATTCCGAAGATGTCGAGGAAAGTACACATTAGATTTCTATTGCGTTGTTGTTAGCAGTTGTAAAATGCTAGTTTAGTGCCGGTAATAAAAGACGCGTAAAATTTCACTGAAAGGCTAATGGTATTATTTAAAATGGCCACGACTGCGTTGACAGATTACGTCAGGCAGAGTGGTCATTACAATAACGAGGTTTGAGGGAAGAGTGGACGAGCGAAGGCGAAGGCGTAAGAGAGAATTGTAGAGAAGAAAGTAGCAAGAAAGAGACAGACAGATAGAGAGACATGCAGGCAGACAGACAGACAGACAGACAGACAGACAGACAGACAGACAGACAGACAGAGAAAGAGAAAGAAAGAGAGAGCGAGAGAGAAAGAGAGAGAGAAATAAATAGAGAGAGAAAGAGAGAGAAAAAGAGAGAGCGAGAGAGAAATAGAGAACGAAAGAGAAAGAGAGAGAGAGAGAGAGAGAGAGAGAGAAAGAGAGAAAAAGAAAGGAAAAAAGAAAGTGAGAGAGAGAGAGAGAGAGAGAGAGAGAGAGAGAGAGAAAGAGAGAAAAAGAAAGGAAAAAAGAAAGTGAGAGAGAGAGAGAGAGAGAGAGAGAGAGAGAGAGAGAACGAACAGAAAACCGGATCAGAGAACTTTGCGATGTTGGTGGTCCGTCATGATTATCACCCGTGTCGTGGTCGTGGCAGCCGACGTGGGCCTGGGCGTCGTCGTGGCCATGCGCAAATTAGACATGTTGTTGCAATAGGAACGTTTATAATCTATGCTAGGTGCCTTGGAAAGGTTTGATCTAGGGTCGATATTGGGGAGTGAACTATACTTTCTCGGGCCGCCCATGTCACTAAGTAGGAGATGCCGCGACTGCTCGTTAGGGCGGGGAACTGTAATGACGCATGCTTATTGTTCATCAGCGTCACAACACCGGGTTATTTCATTTTGCGCCTCGTTAGCTTAAGATCAAGCGTTGATTCCAGTCGCTGCCGTATATGCTCCTGAATCGAGCATTGTAGAAAAATGAGAAAATCAAAAAGCGTGTTCTACAAGCGGAGATCGGTTGCCGGATGTTTAATCATCGATATCTTACGCGAAACTAGTAAATAATGTGACGTTCATAGCCCGTCACTGGCAGCATGTGCCGCGTATGGTTGGCCATCGTACTCAAAAAATAATTGTTTTTACCGCGGTTAAATTATAACCTTTTTACCCAATCCGAGTCCTTGTTAGGCCCTACACGTAATTTAACCGCGGAAAACTACGTTTAACGCGGTTAAACTATGTGGTAAAAGGGCTATAATTTTACCGCGGTTGAAGTATTTCTACCGCGATAAAAATAATTATTTCTGAGTACGATGACTAGCCATACCCGCGAGGCCAACCAGCTGCCAGGCCATGACAGTCGGCAGTGTACCTCGCTTCGCATATTGCTGTGTTAGGTAACGTTTAGCTTCAACGTTTCGCTGAAGCTCGCATTGCGAATCAGTTGTTAAATAGACAAAAGCCAACGCACGCCGGACAATGCCTAAACCCCGGTTCTGACAACCTTCAATTCACAATACGGCCTAACCACACAATGTCTTGTGTTCGCCGGTGGCACGCTTCGACACAATACCCCATGATATTCATGATCACGCACACATAATGCTATAACAATGCACAATATGCCAATTATCATTAAATCTGTTTTCGCTCGCTTCGCACCTTAGATGCTAATACATGTAAAACACTAATCTAGTCTGGTGAAACGTCCCTGCTTATAACTGCAATAATATAAAGTGTCAACGGGATAACGGCTATATAGATAGATCAACGCGTGGGCTTCGTAATCCTTCATATTGGTTGCATATTGTATAGCTGTGTAACGCCAACCACACACAACAGTCATATATATTCCAGACTACATGCAATGTCTCTATCATCATGGAATGTCGTACTTAAAGCTAGTCACATTCGTTGCAATGGGAATGCTAGATTTTCCATATTCCGAATACGAACTAGGGCCTTCCTGCCGCGTTGTTGTCACTATGTTCTATTTGCTCTCGGCAACGGCTTATGGTTACCATGGAAACCCAAAGACTAAGGCAAAGCCTGGTGACGTAGATAAACAGATGAGTAGGCATTCTACGAGATTTGATTTTTTGGTCGCGCCAAATGTGAAAAGCAAGTAAATAAGTTTCGTCGTGCGATATCAAACGCTCTCGGATGGAAAACTGGGAGTCATCTAAATGTCACGTTCGTGAGGTGGTTTATATTTATTGTACAAAATAAAAATATGAAGGAAACCCAATTTAAATACCGAAACTGTTCCATCCCAACAGCATAATGACGTTGCGAATAATTAGGCAACTGTCGCTATCTTGATTACCGATAAAACATTGATGAATAGTCATTTATTCCAGGGGCGATAAATATGTGATGAGAGCGTACATGCACGTTATATGAAAATATGTTTCATTAAATCATGTGGCCTTGAAAATGCACATAATATCAATTTACAATCAATTGTTCAAATAAAAATTATTGATTCACCGCTTCTAATTTCGAATATATTATCTAATAAGGAAAACGATTATCAGTAATATTAATGATTACTTTTGATATTGTAATAATCAAAAATTGTTGTTCGAAAACCTTGAGTTGCCTTAAGTTTGTCTTAAGTTTGCCTTAGGTTTGCCTTAAGTTTGCCTTAAGTTTCCTTAAGTTTCCTTGTTTGCTCCATTAATTCAATTCAATTCAATTTTTCAATTCAAATCATTTATTTTGCTCATCAGCAATTTACATATACATTCAATCAATCAAGTTGTAAATAATAATTCGAGCAGGGGAGTGGTGAATTGACTCAAAGTCATCTAGTCTGCCACTCCCCTAAAATACAAAAATATAAAGACTGATAGCTACTGCATTACATGTAGGCCTATAACGTTATACCAGTAAAAATACAATAATTCAAATACAATACAATACAATAATTCACAATACCAATACAATTACAAATTACAAATATACACTAAATACAATAATACAAATACAATACAATACAATAATACAAATGCAATACAATACAAATACATGTGATACGACAAAAAAATTTTTTTTGGAATAAAATTAGCTGTTATATTCTGCTACATCGGCTATAGTTTCGATATAATTTATTTAAGATCTTTGACCTGTGTAAATCGAAATCTCATATTATGGTATTATTACATATTATACATTTCCGCAATTGAGATCCTCTGGATCACCACCGTTCTCAATATATTTAGAAGAATGCAATTTTTTAATATTCTAATTTAAATGTTGAAAATGATACTTTCCTTATTTGTCGGGTAGAATCATTCCATACTACGACTCCTCTATATTTGAGTGACGCTCTGACTCTTGTAGTATTATACCTAGGTAGGAAATAATGGTCTTTGGAAGCTGAGCGAGTATAGTATTCGTACACTGCAGTTTTTTGGTTATAGTAGTTTGAGAATAGTTCTGGCAGACTGTCAGAATTAAATGAATACATGAATTTAGCTACTTCCAATTTATATATATCTTCCAATTTTAATAATCTTAATTCCGAGTATTTCCCTGTTATATGACTAGATTTTGGTGTGTAGGTGATATATCTAACTATTTTATTTTGCACACGATTTAGCGACAACAAGTTAGTTCTATTGGCAGATCCCCATGTCAATATTGAATATTGCAAATATGAATAGACTAATGCATAGTAAATGGTTGTTACTATGATGCTATTGTGACCATTAAGATGTTTGTTTAGCTGCTCTTTTTCAAATTGACAGTGAAGCGAATTCTTTTTAACGGGTTCTGTTTTATTTTTATCAAAACACCACCAAATATTGATCCTATATGTAATAAGCAACTAGAGATGCTATAAAGTTAATCAAACTATTACTGCTGTTATAATCTACTGGAGATTGATACAGCGGTAACAGGGTTAGCGCGATGCCGGTGCCCCTGCTAGAACGAGACTGTGACAATCTTTCAATGTACGGTACAATTACTACGCTCTATGGCACTTTTCACCAGCATGTGGTAATCTCGGTGACATTGGAAATTTTTTGGCAAAGTCGCCTGAACTAAAAATTCGTTTCATATAAAGTACAGACATTTCTAATCTGTACTGGAAGCTGGTGGTAAAATGACGTGATTGCAAGAACTAATCAGATTTTGACAAGAACATTGGTCAATCGAAAACAACTACTCGTCATGAATGGTCACACACAAATAAAGGCCCGATAAAGTGAACTTCATACGTTTCACTTGTTTCACATAGTTTCAGCGGGAGATGTAATCAGCAATATTCAAAAATGGACATGCAGAGTTAGCTAATATATATATTTTACTCAGTGTCAGCGCGTTATCCCATGTAAATTGTTATGCGGGAAAATGGGGATTGGCTTATGTAGATTATATCATGAGCTAATAAATACCTTATAGCTATTTATATAGCTATTTATATTTATTAGCTATTTAAAATAGGTATTTATTAGCTCTTGATTATATATTGTGTTGGCCTTGCCCATGCATGGAAAGATAAGATTATTCAAGTCCTCGGAACGAGACGCACCTTATTTGTTTTGTCGAAGGATGGTTCAGGGTCGGAGGTATGTGCTATGGTCCAGGGTACATGCTTATGACTCTAAAAACTGGCTCGATCACACGCACCTTGTTACTTTATAGTCATTTCAGCTCGCCTTTCTGTTCTCAGCCTGATTTAATGGTATCAATGCGTGCAATGGTATCAATTCTGTCCGGGTATATAATGCGTGCGAGATCTGGGCGTGTGCGGGCTGTAGTAGAGCTCTATCGTGTCGCTGTATGTGGCTGTGGCGCAAGTAAATAGCACCTGCGTTCGGACCTTTATTGTAATTATATGAACTAAGCCCTCCAAATGTTTCCCAAGCGTCTGCAGGTAAGTAAGCAGCGTGTGTGTGTATGCCTGCGTGGGTGCATGCGTGCGTGTGTGCGTGCGTCTGTGGGTTTACGTACGGAAGAGCACGTCATAATTTGGGCATTCGTATAGTTGTTACAGTGACACCGAATATATTCGTAGTAAAGGTTTATTAAATGACACTTTATTTTCACTCCTTATACTTTGACATAAAGCATAAATTTCGGCGTCTGTATACCGGTAACATCTCACGCGATATATCTGTTTTACAAGCAGACAGATAAATGATTAAACCGAACTAAACTTCGAGAAAAAAGCACAGTAGATTTAAGTCCCCTGACGTGCCGGTTCATTAGTCCGCTCACTCAGCGATTGAGTGAGCTTCTAGCCAAGTCTATGCCTGTTGTATATGGCTATACCTACTCGCAAAATGGCCGCCTCCGG
>NW_014577784.1:59751-64229 GCF_000485595.1 Priapulus caudatus | reverse complement strand
CGCGTGCGCGTGCGCGTGCGCGTGCGCGTGCGCGTGTGTGTGTGTGTGTGTGTGTGTGTGTGTGCAAACCCTCGTGCAGGGAATCGTATGCGCGCAACATTACAAGTTCGGCGTCCTCAACATCTCAAACGTAATCGATCCGAACATAATGCACGAGCACAGGGACGCATTTGCGTTCAAATTAGCTAGTCAATTCGTTAGCTGATCTAGCCGACATTTTATGCGTAACTGCTTGGAAGCAATGAGTGTACGCAGATTTGGCGGCTTTCGCCTAGCCGTCGTCTACGCCGAGGCGGATAATCTTTAGCAACACCAGCGAGCAGTAACTAACATCCAGGAATAGCAAATACAGCAAGCAAGAAATTGCCCCAAGTACAGCTCTGATGCGAGTTATAGGGATTGCATGGTAAAGCTACGCTGCCTAAAAGTTCGTTGCGCGTGTAATTGGTAGAACAGACGACAACGGTACAAATTATTTTTTGCTATCAAAATTTATTATTTTCAATTATCTTATTGAATGTGTGCTGCTTTTAGTGAGTCATTATGAGCATGCTGCATGACTAGTGCACGGAAGCTACCAGAGCCAAAACCCGCGGGAAGCTCAGATGAAAGGTTTAAAAGGCAAATTGCCTATTGGTTTTCCTGGGCAGCGCCGCAACAGTCACTATTTTATATAGCTTATTACTATCCTACACAGGCGGGTTATGTCTCTATTTTGTGTGGATCCAGTCGGTTCCTGCATGGTTCAGTCGGTTCCTGGTCCAGTCGGTCCTAAACACGTATAACAGAAAAACTGACGCTACGCACAACATTTTGTCTTCCTGTTTCTTATTACACTTTTAATGTCGAAAATAAATAGACCTGATCCGAAAAGTCTTCAAGTTAAGGAAATTAAATGTGACGTGAAGGCGTATTAAAGAACGTGTTGGAACACATTTGGGTAATGCAGAAACAGCGACAAATAAGGACTGACATGGACTCATAACTATCAGAAAAACTAATGAAAGTGCAAGAAACCGAGCTGGTCGCTTGCAGACTATTTAGGATATTTAATAGCATCGAGATTGCGCTGCGATGTCGTGCCATCACACGTCTACTGCTGCATGCGCATGCTAACACGACGCTATCGAGCGTCCATTTGCATCGCGATGCTGACATTAACGCGTTCCGCTTTTTTTCCATTGCGTTTTACGAGGCCCTCACCACACATTATTCTCGACAGTTAATCCGATCGTCAGCAGTGAGGCGATAGTGAGATGCGTGTCGTGTACCACGAGGATAGAATCCGAGTCCGAGTCCGAGTCCGAGTCCGAGTCCGAGTCCGAATCCGAGTCCGAGTCCGAGTCCGAGTCCGAGTCCGAATCCGAGTCCGAGTCCGAATAGAGTTCGAGTCCGAATAAAGTCCGAGTCCGAATAGAGTCCGAGTCCGAGTCCGAGTCGAGTCCGAGTCCGAGTCCGAGTCCGAGTCCGAATAGAGTCCGAGTCCGAGTCCGAGTCCGAATAGAGTCCGAGTCCGAGTCGAGTCCGAATAGAGTCCGAGTCCGAGTCGAGTTTAAATAGAGTCCGAGTCCGGGGCAGACTTCATCGCGCGCATATGGGTATCATATACGCATACGCGTATATCGCGCACGTTATAAAGCACGGCTTAAGCCCCAGCGCAGACTTGCGACTTTTGGTTGCTCGTCGCTGCAACCTGCAACCGCAAGCGATCGGTCGATGTGTCACCGCGTGTGCGCACACATGTGATCTCGAAGCGAAGCAATTCTAGAAATCTTTTGGAGCGATTGGGAGCGACGAGTGGTGAATATTAGAGGTGCGGCTGCGGATGTATCGACACTATTATGTCTTACCTCATGCATAGCAGATATTTTAATTCGTTACGCCGAGGCGACCTAAAAGTAATTACACCCCCTGTGAAGCTATCAGTTACTTACAACGGTAGCTAATCACACGAGCAGCACCGCTGCAGGTAGCGCTTTGCTTTATTATGGTGCCGAAAGAGAGAGCGGAAGAGAGAGAGTGTGAGGGAGAGGACGAGAGAGAGAGCGAGAGAGAGAGAGAGAGAAAGAGAAAGAGAGAGAGAAAGAAAGAGAGAGAAAGAAAGAAAGAGAGGGTGGGAGCGAGAGAGCGCGCGCGCGAAAGAGAGAGAGAGAAAGAAAGAGAGAGAGAAAGAGAGAAAGAGAGAGAGAGAAGCGAGAGAGAGCGAGAGAGAGAGAGAGAGAGAGAGAGAGAGAGAGAGAGAGAGAGAGAGAGAGTATTTGCGCTGTATATGTCACGCGGCTGATTGCACACTGATTGCAGCGCGACCAGCGATGTAGCAAGCGTTGATTTCGCATCTCTCACATACAGACAGCACGCACAGCGCGACTATAGACTACAGATAATTCCCAGTGCAGGCGTGACAGCTACTGAGGCGGTAGAATTCGAAACTACATAGCGTACAAAGAAAAAAAATACAAAGGAACGAATAAGTATAACACATATGATATAATTATATTCGCTTAATGAAGCGTTATTCGATTCTAAATACATGTGACAGTATAGATCGTTTACCCGCGCAGGCGTTGCGCAAATATCTAATCATATTTATTCATCGTTATAAAAGGTATATAGAAGCTATCAACTATGGAGTAAATACGAACTAGGTTGGATCGAAATGTATTTGCCTAGGCCCTAGTCGATATTAAAATGCCGGTTATGAAATATTGCACGTGATATATAAAATATGCAGGGCCGGATTTAGGCATACGCTAAACAAGCTACAGCTTAGGGCTTAGGGCCTACACTTTCTGAAGAGGCTTCTCAAAATCTCAGATTTTTTTATTTGTTACAGTTTTATTATATATTATATTTAAGTAGTGATTTATCCGAATTAAGCTTATTTAGCTGCTAACAATTTCCAAATAGGGCTTCTTGCAGCTTCCCATATGAGCATAGAAGCTCCACGGTTTGGCGATTATCTGAAAAAGCGTTTGGCGCAATTCACGTTAGTGCTTCAGTCATTAGCATTGCACCTAACATTTATAGTTAATGGGCGAGTAATCCATTAATCGGATGTACCGAGCGTGAAAATCCGCCCTGTTTCACATCGACACCGCCTCGTGACATGCGTGGCGGTGTCGCGGCTGCCTTAATGGGAAATATATAGCACATGAAAATGATCGGACATTTTGTTGAGGTGTTGCTGGATGAAGTCGATCTGCCAAGGCTACGCTCATTATCGGAAGTCTTACGAAATTGATCGCTTTTCTATATCTCGGTAGATTTCAAGAATTCCATTAAACTAACGATATTTACTCATGTTTAGTAATCCACTCAGCGACTCAGTAATAGCACAGAATAACCACACGTCATGACAGCAGAATTATAGTAAGAGATTACGTGGCTAGTTGTAAGCTGGCAGCGTGACAAACCGTGCGACGATCGTAGTATGCCCCTATCGCGCGCTCAACCCTCGCGCACTCGCACGCAAGGGATTACGCTTTTGATTAGTGAGAGACTCACAGCTCAATGACATGTTACGCAGCATCCGACTACAAACATATGAGTTCTAGCTCACCGCGGCGACAGTAATAACTATACGTAATATATAAGTGGTAGTCGCCGTTAATGCGTGACCAGAATATTGTGAATACGTATAGGTGTTGATGTTCCTGCATTACAATTATTTCACAGGGTGAGTTATTTCAACTGAGAAGTAATTTAACACCCGTGTACATCATCTATAGGTTGAGTGCAAGTCTCGACAATTCACGATTGTCTTTCCTGTCACTCGACAAAATACCAACTCGACTCAATGGCGCAATTATACGATAAATACTAGTACTCCACGACTTATTAAAAATGCTGGAATATCAAGAGTCATAGAAGGAGCATATTTGGTTCCGGAAAGCAGGGAATTATATGCATTTACGAGTTTACAGTCTCGCAGTGCGGCATACATCTTATTGCACTTGAAAAAAAAACTTACGGAATCCCTCAGGCTTTGAAAAAATCATGTTATATTATGAATCTAAAATGCTCATTTCTGCGAGTCTGCGATAGAGTTATATTGTAAATAAGCTTGTTCCTGCAGATACACGAGCTGTCTCCTACAGACGAAGCAACGCTTTATTTAGACTAGTATCCTTTTACAGTTCTGATTCCCAGGAGATGTATCTAGATCATTGCCTCCTATAATATCATTTAACACCTTTGTACATAACTAACTAACGCTGAGATATTTGTTTCGCCCAATATTAGTTCAAACGATCTTTCTCCCACGAACTTTGCATTATTCTACTCGCCTCGATAGACTGAGTCAACGAGTCATTTATGCCAAACGTTACTGATAAATTATTAGGTTATGAATGTGTATGTGTGTGTGTGCGTGTGTGTGTGCGCGCGTGCGCGCGTGTGTGTGTGTGTGTGTGTGTGTGCGCGCGCGCGCGCGCGTGTGTGTGTGTGTGTGTGTGTGTGCGCGCGCGTGTGTGTGCGCG
>NW_014577784.1:51745-59726 GCF_000485595.1 Priapulus caudatus | reverse complement strand
TTACTTACTTACTTACTTAGTTTCTACTACGTAAAGTTAAGTACTAATTAAATTAATAATACTAACATATGTATATATATATATATATATATATATATATATATATATATGTATAGCACGCCTACTGCTATACGCAAAGAATCGTGTGTTAGATACTGCACGCCTATTCCATATCTTGAATGTAGAATTAATTTCTAATTTGTAAAATTCTATTGTTAGGATTGTCATCATTGTTATAGAGGTAACTTTCTGTTATCAGTAAAAATCCTATGTAGGCCCTACGTATAAACAACCGCTGAAAAATATTTAACCAGCAAAGTCAAAATAAATAATTTCACATAGGCCTACATACTTAATTCAAACATGCGCTGTAAATTCAAATGGAGTCGAGTGTTCGCACTCAACCCAGTGGGTAAATGTCATCTAGACAAGTCTACGAGTAGATATACAACCAGAAAAAGTTTCATAAATAGCTATGAGCTTCCATTGTTCACTGCGTAAATACCGAGTTCAGACATGCACTTGCCACACGTTCACAGTTAATATGCCTATATAGCATATTTGTACAGCACAACGCTCTTATTTGCAAACTGTACAAAGAAATTGAATACCGAACTACATTCACCAAATTTTTCTTATATGCCACATAATTAAAACGAATGGTAAGTGTTACATTGACGTCATGGAGAATAACTTTTATTCTTGTGCGATTATAAAATTTGCCGATAAACACAAGAAACTAAGTATGGTAACGCCTATCTGCAGAGGAGACGTCACGGGAAATGTACTTTTATATATATGGAGTAAAGCCGTCAAAGCTACCTTTTTGCGTATCATTAAAGTAAATAATTAAATTACGTAATAAATTCAATCACAAGGTGCATGCGTCTTTATATAATTATATAATTGGCAAATAGTGTTTCGGCCATTGTAGAGCACGGAAATAAATTTTGCGTAGGAATGTGTGTGGGTGGGGGGAGGGGGGTAGAGTGGTGGGATATAATATGCATATATATATCTGTTCTGCATTGAATCACTGATGATATCTACCCAATTTTCAACTTTCGCCCCGATACATCTACCTGGCACTGTGGCCGAGACAAATAGTCTGCCACATAGACAAATAATTCTCAGTTGAAAGCTGGTAGCGCTATGACCCTTTAAGCATGCCCATAATGCTCCATCTTCAATCGTCGGCCATCATCGGCGTGAAGTGTGGCTAGCTTAGAGTTCCTGTGACGAGTCCATACAAGGAGGCTGCCTTCATATACAAGCTATAGGCTAGCTGTTATGCAGACGACATCTTGCAGCATCTAACAACGTCAGGATTCTCATGGAATAGCTAGCACTACAAATTGCCATTGTGAAATGGTAAAAATCTCAAATGCTGTCAGACACGCTTGGACTATCGGAAATAATTCGGCAAAAAATCCCCGCGACCGCTCTCGGCACTATAAATATAGGCGCTAGTAGAGAAAGATCCAAGGTGACGTGTCATGTCATGAGTAACACGGTAATTACCAAGGGGTCTGCTCTATTGCTGACATGATATATTATTGTGAAATACGTGCTCCCTCGGGAACGGCCAACTATGCACACCATACAACGCAACAATATAATGCTTATGATTGCGAGCATATACACCCTCTCATGCTCTTGTGTTTACAGGCCCGTCGTATTCTCATTTGCAATGCATTTCATGACACACATGTCGATACGCCAACCCGCGTTGCCGCCAGGCTATGGGTTAGGGCCACATTACGACGATAGTCTATCATTTCAGGCTCGGCTGGTTCTGGCAAGAGTACGTTCACAAAGCAGCTACGCATATTGTACGGCGATGGCTACCCGACAGGGGAGAGATCAGCGTTACGACCTCTGGTCATCGACAACGTGTGCGACGCTCTCAAGCTCATCATTAATCACATGCAA
Source organism: Priapulus caudatus (assembly GCF_000485595.1). Taxonomy (NCBI): domain Eukaryota; kingdom Metazoa; phylum Priapulida; class Priapulimorpha; order Priapulimorphida; family Priapulidae; genus Priapulus; species Priapulus caudatus. The sequence continues at coordinate 57,794 of NW_014577784.1, read as the reverse complement.
GCGCGAAGCATCGATTTTCAGAATCCGAGCAATCGGGTAAGGCAATTAAAGCGGCGCCGTCACTATGCACATGGTAGCATGAAGCGAAGGTGCGTTAGCATTGTGACCTCGGTGATTTTGTTCTTCTGTCGTTTGAGCCACTAGTAATCGACACGTAAAACAGAAAAGTAAATAGCTCTTTCTGTGAAGAGCGGCCTTTGTACCTTTGAATCCCACTCATTTAAACAGGAAGTACTTCAAATAGAGCGGTACAATTTAAATTCATATCGCAGATGAGATGATTTTACTTATTTTCAAAATAGGATCGAGAAAAAAAAACTAGCTGGAATATGCAGTGGGCTTTTTAGCGTATCCAATATTTATTCGCGTTTCATTTGGTAGCATGAATTCACGGCAGGAAAGCCCCACGCTTACCATCTTGACTGTTCGATGTGGTGATCGCGCAGCTTTATGTTAATATTAGCCTGTATGCGCGCTGCCCGGGCTTGAATCATGCAGGGAATGAAGCAGCGGAATTCCGTATTATGTAAGACAGCGCAACTGAGAGCGATCCAGTGGGGGTGTTATTAAGGACCGCGTGGAATATAGTAAACGAGTATAGATTTCAGCTATATCGTTCCAGTAAATTATTGTTGATCGTATTAGGTGGAAATAGAAGGTTAGCGAACAGAATGAACTAGCCTTGACACGCCTAGGCGTCTATTACAAGCAAGCAGGACCCGTATGGATGCGTGCAGTTCTATCGAGAGATACTTAGAGCTGATTAATACCAAGTTTATACGACATACGATATACGATACGATTACTTTCATAAATATACGCATTGGACCAATAGACAGCATGTAACCAGGATATGCTATCGGAAAGAAGAAAATGAGCCTGTCTTGTCAGATTACCTCAATTAAGTAGTAACACTAATATTTCCCGCGTTTTGTATATCGCATCATGTATAATATACTTAAATCCATAGCCGCCAGACTGCTTTGCATAATTTATTCCTAATCACGCTGATGGCGTCCGCGCGCCACCATCCAAACGCGTGTAATTTTCCCCGATGGCTTGGTCTTGCTCTTGGTTGGTTCTGACTGGTGCTAATTAGACAGGTAGGCGAGATAATCTCGCGTGATTTCGCGGACAGATCGCGTGACGCCACCGCGCGGCTATATCCTGTCACTGCGCGATATGCACCTATAAGCGGCAGTTTTAGTGCTGCTCATCCTTCAGGTCACTAGCATTGAGATCACAATGAGAAACCTAGATAGCGATTATGGGTTATGATGAATGTGCCTGGTGTACATTGCAAGCGATCGTTAGCAAAGAGGAAACTGTCGCTAGACCATGTTTGCGATTGCATTTTCTTTAGTTACGCTGCACTCCTAACCTTTATATATAGGCAGCCAAGCGGCAGTATTTTGTTCATTTTACTCGTTATAAGCAAACCGTAGCTTCGGCAAGGGCATCGATCGGCGACCCAAAAAGTGGGTTGCCAAATGATATACAGCAGACGCCTAATTGCGCTCACGTTCAGTCGGCTAGTCACGCCCGCAATGTCGTTTAAATTCTCATCACTCTAGGAAGCCAACGGCTGGCATAGCACAGATTGTCGGCAAAAAATAGAGAGTAAATGGAAGGCATAGCTGGAGAGCTGTCGAGTTACTGATTACTGATGAAGTCACATACTTTACTGATGAAGTCAAAGTTTCAAAGAACTAGCGTAGCGAGCTTTGCACGAGAATTTTAGAAATTGTCATAGTAAATATTTTTTATCGTATTTCACTGTATAAAAGTAGTAGTCATAGTATAAAAGTCGGCGGTAAAATTTGGCGAACTGGAATAGAAGATAAAACTACTTTAACAAATGAACTGTAAATAACACGAGGATTTAGTGGGAGATACATGCACTACATTGCTATATCTATAGTTCACTATAGGTAACGCCTATTGCAATTGTTTGAACTTCTATCATAGCAAATGACTGCGTATAATAATTAAATCGGATATTTCATAAAAAAATAACCGAGGTTTATTATCGCCGACAACTTTCCACACGCCGTTGCGATTTGTTTGATGTTCTTGAGAAGGCGTGTTTCATTTCGTATATGGATCTCCAGCGGGTTTTATTAAACAACTATATTAGATGCAAGCCAAATTAATATTATATACTAGCCAAATTGATTAAACGTGGACACCACTGCGCATCGATTCATGGGATAGCGAAGTACTTCGGAAAAGACCCGAAAGCTGAAAATATCCAACCATCCCAATCTGCTAGCATCACACAATATCATTACAAAAACATAAATAATTTCACATGCAATTACATGATAGCGCACTCATGCTGCGAGTGATACTGTAATGTACCGCATTTGCTTTGATCGTGGTTTATAGACACATTGTAGACGAGCACCTGGTGTTTTAGATTCCATATTTTTCTGATACCACGTACCGCGTCATTCGTACACCGTGAATGCTCAGGGAAACGTGGCAAACGTACCTCGTGCATGTTTTTTGTGATATATGTGTGCGATGTGTGTGTGTGTGTGTGTGTGTGTGTGTGTGTGTGTGTGTGTGTGTGTGTGTGTGTGTGTGTGTGTGTGTGTGTGTGTGTGGATGGTGGTTGCGGTATTTGGTGTAAGACGAAACGAGTCGCACCGTCGGGTGCAGCAATTCATATATAAAACACGTGTTTGTGTATATGAAATGGTGTAATAACAATAATACAATTTTGTTAATGTTGTGCGCGTTTAAACGAGGCAGAGAGACGCATTACGACGCAATAATATGTTAGCGTTGCTCGTACTTGGACGGGTTCGGTTTTTGGATAGGGTTCTCTAAAGGACATTTCCTTTTCTAAAGCATTGAATTCTTCTTGCTCTACGGAGGTAGCAGAGCAGGTTGCATACGGCGAGGCGAAAACAGGAGCGAACTTTAATAGTCGGTCAGCCTTAGAGCCTGGCGCCATCTGTATCCAAGATAATAATTACAAAAGAGACGTCAAAGAGATAATGCTGCTATGTGGATGATGCTGGGGTTCGCGAGGCCTACGGACAGGGAGAGGAATAGTGGGAACTTATCTCCTTTTTTTTTTCCCCCCCAAGAAAAATCCTTTTTTTTAAAAAAAAGTCAGTTTTTATTAAGTCTGTCCTCTACTGTCCGGCTCATATGTGCGTGAAAGATTAATAGTCAGGTTGTGTAATGCAGGCCTAATCTGTGGAAAAGTTAAAATTAAGTAGTCTAAAGACTACTACAACAACTCGCTGCTAACCTACTCTAATCTTAACAGGCGACGAATAATCGTACTCGAATTGACAATATATATATATTATATATAGTATTTGATAATTATATATTAATATATCTAATAGATAGATTAAATAGATAGATAGATAGATAGAGAGAGAGAGACAGAGAGAGAGTAAGAGAGAAGAGAGAGATAGGGAGAGAACACACGACCAGATTGAAGAGGAGAAGAGAAGGGACGAGAGAGAGAGAAGAGAGGAAGGGAGCGGGACAGAGAGAGAGAGAGGGGGGAGAGCAAGCGAGAGAGGCGGAGAAAGGAGAGAGTGAGAGAGCGACGAGAGCGAGAGAGCGAGCGAGAGAGCGAGAGAGAGGACGGAGATGAGAGAAGGAGAGAGAGAGAGAGGAGAGAGAGAGAGAGAGAGAGCGAGAGAGAAGGTGAAGCGAGAGAGAGAGAGCGAGAGCGGAGAGAGAGGAGAGAGAGAGAGAGAGAGACGAGCAGAGAGAGAGAGAGAGAGAGAGAGAGAGATTGTCGTCGATTATAATCGGTGTTAAGATTAGAGTTAGGGTTAGAATTATGAATTTATTTAAGCACATTAGGATTTTGCTCATGTGTAATTATAAACGTAAATTAACTGTTTTTGCACGTTTTTTGCACGCAAACAATTGCATGTTTTTTTTTAGTTTTCTGGAACACGTGGACCGCATTATGGTGCCGGACTATATACCCACAATACAAGACATTTTATACATCAGAAAGCCGACGCTGGGCATACAGGAACTGATGTTTCGTTTAAATGGATTAGACTACAGGTATGTATGCGGTATAACCATCGCACCTACTTATCCATTCATATATATATATATATAGAGAGAGAGAGATAGATAGATAGGTAGATAAATAGATAGATAGCTATATAGCGAGCATACGTGCATGTGTGTGCGGGAGTGCATGCATGTACGCGAGTGCGTGCTCAAGTGAATGCGTGCGTACGCTCGGGTGTGTGGGCGTGTGTGAATGCGTACGTGTTGTGTGTGCTATACAGACTGATTTAAAACATATTGAAGTAAGTGAAAATTTACTATGCAGTAGGCCTAATTGCACGTATGTTCCACTGACGCAGCCCTGTGTTTTCAAAACATTTTTATGTAATATAGTTTAATGAGCGGAATGGTATAAATATTGCTTTGATGCAGTCACATTATTGTTATCATATTTCCGCAACGATACACCGCTGCTACGCGCACTTAACTTTTACTAAAGCCAACTAAGGATTACTCGTTTCGATTAATAAATCAATGATGAATTAATGACCAGATAACCATTCACGCAGAGTTGTGGATGTAGCCGGGCAGAAAAGCCAACGAAAGAAGTGGATACATTTCTTCGAGGGAGTGACATCTGTGATATTCTTCACTTCGCTCAGCAGTTACAGCGAGCAGTTAGAAGAGGAGCCAACCACGGTTAGCATAAACACCCAAGAAAAAATTAGTGTTTTATAACGCACACACACACACACACACTCACGCACGCACGTACGCACCCACACTGACGCCCTCCCACACACACACTCACATACATATACACACGCACGCACGTACGCACCCACACACGCACACACACTCTCACACAAGCGCGCGCGTTTACGCACACGCACACACACGCACGCACGCACGCACGCACACACACACACACACACACAAATTCGCTCATGTAATAACTTTGCTATCGATTTCAATTACGAGCATTCTGTCTAGTTGACTTATTTTACACAAGCTTCGCATTATATGCAATATACCGTCATTTTGAACGCCGTTTTCTTACACTGAGAGCAATCTCATTTACACAAATGATTAACAAACCTTTGCAGAATTCGATGGCGGATAGTCTTCAGCTTTTTGGGGAGATTTCAAACAACGAATTCCTGAAAAACACGGACTTCATCTTGTTTCTCAACAAGAAAGATGAGCTCGCAGAAAGATTAAAATCCAAGGACTTCAGGAAATGGTTCCCTAACTATTTAGGTTTCAGCTTTTACATTGCTCGACTATTGTTACTTACGGATTATATACTGTACAGGCCTTGAAATGTCTACAAGTGGTGTTTTTGCAGTTAAATAGTTATTTCTCATGAAGTGAGACCTAATGTGGGCGTGGAGGCGGGTGTGAGATAGGAATTCAGCTGGGCCGTGATGATACAACCCATACTAATAACAAACGCGAACAAAATACGAAATATTTACATAATCAAGACTCATCAAAATGACCAAAATAAATACATGAAGTACATCCGCAGCCCATTATTTCAATTTGATAATTACAGTACTATTTGTTCGCGTCAGCCGTGTATGTACGTGCAATATTATAATATCGTAATCATCATAGATGACATACGATGCCGCAGAGCAAGCGCATACGAAAAACAAAGCGACATTCGTTATACATCACATGCAAGGGTTTCTCGTGCTAAATCATACTTTCTCTCGCGCATTGCCTATAGGTGAGCTGACCCCGGAAGCTGTAACGAAGTTCGTGAGAAGCGAGTTCATCAAAAGGAAGCCAGAGAAGCAGATGGTGTATCCGCACGCCTGCTGCGCCACCGACATCAATGTCATGAAGGTCATCATCACCGACGCCATGCAGATCATCATCGATATCAATCTAAGAAAAACGCAACAGTTCTAATGTCGGTGTCTAACGTTTGTATGTATGTACATATATATATATATATATATAGAGCGAGAGAAGAGAGAGAGAGAGAGAGAGAGAGAGAGAGAGAGAGAGAGAGAAGAAGAAGAAGAGAGAGAGAGAA